>NC_057797.1:134017132-134317132 GCF_018294505.1 Triticum aestivum | reverse complement strand
ACTTGAGACTAATAAACATGACATGCAGTGGTTAGTTCATTGCATGCAATGCTATTAATTAGCAAAAAGACATTAAGTTTTCTTGTTTTCCTCTCCGCCTTGGTCGCGACAACGTAAGATGACTTACACACCTAGACGGAGTAGTTGTTTCCTCTTCGTGTATTTGTGTTAACCTACTAGTGTGGACTCATGCACCCTTCATGCACTCTGCCAAACACCCAAAAGTGGGTCGAGAAGGGAACTTTCGCTCCCATCCCGTGCACCCTTCATACACCTTGCCTAACACTATTCGTGCTTCATATGGTTCATGTTTCGTGGAGTACTGTAGCACCGTACTCTTCGTGCGCTGTAGACCTAGTTCTTTTAACATTGATCTCACCGTTCATTCTCGACCAGACAGTCAAGAAAGCGGTACTATGTTACTACATTACTATTCATATAGTTGACATGCGCACAACATCATTTGTTGTCTTCATATCTTACTACACTAGCAACAAGATTATGTAGTACTGACGTATGAACCACGACACATGCCTAGTAGTAGGAGCACTGTGTATGTTCAAGTGGCTACCGTGTTTTGCACTTCTCCGTCGTAAGAGTGGAAATGCTTGCTGTAATCATTTTCTTCTTCAGAAAAACAGTGGACACGCTCTACCGTGCGGATCCTCCTCCAGCCATGCACTAAATTACTCACTTTTGCCAACAGCCAGCATCGGGTCCACCAGCCATGCACTAAATTACTCCGTAGTAGAGTGACGATAGACTACCCCGATCGAAGCGCCGCAGTAATGCCTAATGAGCCGTCAAATCACAAGACCCCCTCCTTTCCAGCAGTAAGTTGGACGGACGAAGCAACCATCATTTCACTCTTCTCTCTCAGCTTCCTCTCTACCCAACCCCCACTTCTCCCTCATCTTGTTCCTCATTTCTTCAAGAAAACCTCGACCTGATTTTGCCATTGTTCTTCCCTCCCAAAGAAGGAAAGGTGAGCGCATCAATGGTGTTGATTCTGGCCAAGGCCCGGTCTTGCAACCCCGAGACTGATCCTATAACTCCCTCTCTTTTCTTCTTTTGGGTTTGTGATTATGGTTTCTTTTCTTTTATTTCTATTTGACAGTTTCTTGATGGACGCTAGAGCACCGGCCGAAGTGATGTCTATGGCTTTGGCCAAAACCGTCGAGGCTCATGGTACGAAGAAGCGCAAGCACCCCGCCGAGACTACCGCAGACAAGCTCAAAGCCATCGCCCTGTCCAAGCCCCCTCTCCGGGATCCCTCATTAAGCAAGTCCAGGTAATATCTCTTCTTGACGATCTTTTTCTCGATCTTGATCGTATTTTTTCATCTAACACGTAGTACTAGTACTAGTAGTACAACTTTCTAGGTGATCTTGCATGTGATTTTTGTGTGCCAAATGACGGTTCTAAATTCCTCTTTTGACCAAAACATACGAGAGGTTGACACTGATTTCTTATAGATTGCTTTCAACTACTCCCTCTGTCCCAAATTTCTTGTCTTAGATTTGTCTAGATATGGATGTATCTAATACTAAAATGTGACTTGATACATCCGTATCTAGACAAATCTAAGACAAAAATTTTGGGACGGAGGGAGTACTTTATGAACATCAATGCTACCTTTGAAGAGGGTATATTTTCCTTAGTAACTTGTGTTATGGATATTGCAAGTAATCCCTCTACTCTCATGGCTTAGAAGACATGTTCCAGTGTCTTTGTTCACTCATTTCTGTGCGTATATGTAGTCATATATGGAGTATAATATCGAAAATCATCTTATATTTCCGAACGGAGGTAGTAATAAAATATGATTTCTGTTTGAATTAGAACCAGGTCCGTGGTGGAGATGAAGTTCTCAAAGTCATGCCGTGTGAAATGGAAGACCCGAGGATGAGTTCTACTGCTAAACTATCCAGCTACTGTGTCCTTGTCGCCACGTGTCCTGAACTAGTGTTTTCCTGTAGCATTGTTGTCAGGCGTGTTCTCGAGGTTGTACCTGACCACAACAATTTCCTGGCTATGCCTTTGATTACAAAGGGTGTGGTTCTTGTAAATCTTCCCAACAAATCTGATGCGGCCTGTCTTCATGATCATGTTTATGAGTGGAAAGACCACTCTGTTTGGTTCTCCAAGGTTGACAAGATGGTGATGGTGCATGTAGACATCTCTCACGAAGTCCATGACCTAGTCAGTTATGCGGGGTTCATCCCGTAGGTCGGTGGCAAGAAATAGTCTGCAGAGTTTAATTAGTGCAACTTTGCTTGTCTGTAGTAAGTACTAGTGTTCAATACTTGATTTGTGTTTGTGAACCTTGTATTGTTTATTGGTACTGCCGCTTTTGGTGTGTGGTCAGTCCTGAGAATGGTCTATGTTATTGTCTGTCCACTCAATTCAGTCTGTATATTTTGAAGTATCCAGATCATCCTTTTTGCGAGGACGGTTTATCAATTATGGTTACACTCCAATATCTATATGCATTGCAGGGTTTATCGCACCCACCAGGATTTCTAGTCCCATGGATGTTCGGTCCATACGATTTGTCACGACCTTTGGACTGTCCTACTTGTGGGAGTAGGCGGGGCCCCTGCATGCCACCCGTAGTTGGACGATGAATCTTCTGTTTAGTACTTCAACATAGTGATTTCCTGGTAAGGATTCACTCGTGTCACATCAAGTAAATCTTATTGATTTACTGTCTAAATCTTATTAATTTAATGTCATGTTTTCTTTCTTTTCCTGCAATTTTATGATGCAGGTTTTGCCATGTGACATTCATCATAGAATAAACCGTTTGGTTTGCTCTACGATGGCTATTTTTGCAGGTTTCACTTCTTATGTCGTGTCAGTAACGAAGGCACTGTCCATCACTTATATTACTGGCTGATCTACCGGAGGATCGGGCATCGACACCGGCACCTGCTCCAACACCGGCACAAGCTCTACAAGGAGCACCATCTCCGGCAGCAGCAGTGGCTTCGGCACCTGCACCAACACTTGCACTTGCATATGCTCCGGCCCGTGTAGCGACAACCGAACGAGCAGTTGCACCGGCAACAGACTGGACTGCAGTTCACACTTCATATACCAAAGTCCTTACAAAAATCGACATGTCCACCTTCTCGGTAAGCATTGGGCGCCCAAGTGTTTCGTTCTTTTTTATTTCCATGTTGTTTCGCATGATTCACTGTGTTGATCTAACTGTTTGGGTATGTCTTCTTGTTTGCAAACAGAGAATTCCTAGAGCAACGAGGGAGCCGTTCAACAATCCGGGCGACAGTGGCCAAGTTTCTCTTACCATGCGCAACCTTGGTGTGAATGAACCTGCTCAATATACCGTAAGTACAAAGGATGGTCGCATGATGATTGATGCTTAAGGATGGTCAAGGTTCAAATCTAAATCATATCTTGCGGTAGGGGATGATGTCAAAATTGAACTTTCTCAGCAAGGAGAGCTGGTCCAAATCAACTTTGAAATTCTTCAGTACTGCCGAACTGATCTATCTGCCGAGAGATTTTGATGTAATACTCTGGCATGGTGAAACAAGTGTCCTATGTGTATAAGTAGTACGACAATATTATTGATAGAATTGCAACTCTGATTGCTTGTTAGGAACTGTCGTTTGATTTCATTCCAACAACTACTGTGCTTTATTCAATTTTGTGTATTCACCTTGCGACAGCATCTAAAACCAGCGCCATACCGACCGCTTGCAATATGAAAAGTGCTGAGGTAGAACACATGGGCCCCCAAACATGGAGGCCCACCGGCCTGTGGCCCAAAGTCTAGAACCATGAGCCTGTCTGAGTATTTCTCAGCTGAACCCCCATAATGCCCGTGCATTGCACGTAACATCAAGATGCATTTGTATGAGTATTTTATCTTGTGAGAGAAAAGGATGAACGAGGGAAGGCCTTATTTGAAAATGCGGAGAGGTGTGTGGGTACCTTTTTGCAAAATTGCCATAGCTTCCTTCCTATCCGTCAGATATAAATCGGACGACCTATATTGTAGGATGATAGGCACACCATCATCACCAACTCGTCTATACCGTGTTAAAAAAATTCTGTTTTTATAATTATATATGTTATATAAATTCCCCTTAATTTTTCTTATGTATAAAGTTGTCATATAAAAGATCTTTATATTTCTTTATAGAGGGAATATCTCTATGTCAAAAATATATTTATGTGTAATAACTAGTTACTCCTGTCTTTCTACTTCCTTGCGCTGATATGTGGGGCATCCGACAACGGGGTCCACATGCCATATGCACCAAATTAGAGTGCACAACTGCACGGTAGACACACCCCGGTCGTTGCGTCGCATTAATGCCCAATGAGCCGTCAAATCACAAAAACCCCTACCTTTCCAGCTTTAGCAGTAAGCTGGACGAACGAAGTGGCAATATTTCACTCGGCCTGAATCCCTTCTCCCTTGTCAGCTTGTTCAGAGAAAACCCCCGCTCGGCGATTGCATAGGGTTTTCTCATGGAGAACCTGGTACGAATTCTTCATCCATCCCTGATAAATCCAAGTCCCTTGGTTGCGGTTACTCCTAGGATGGCAGCCGCCGCCGTTGATGCATTTTTCTTCCTACTGAATCTAGTGTGTTTCATTTGCAGTGCCCAAAGTGCAAGGACCTACAGGTTTCTGCGCCCTCGGCAAGACGCCACACTTGTCCCTTCTAATCCTAACATAGGATTTTAAAACGCGCACAATATGTTCCTAGAATCCTCTTTTCTATCCGGGAGGGTGGGGTTTTTTGAACATGATGTCGACTAATTTGGAAATTTGGATTGCTATATTTGGATAAAAGGTACTAGTACCATGGTCAACACTGACGTGAAGGAGGAAAGTATTTCTAGATTTGGATATAGGGAATACATTGTGTTCTCATATTATTTTTCCTGCAGTGCATTCCTTGCTCGCCAGAACACATGTACTCAAGATGCTCGGCCTTGCCATAACTGAATACACCAGTTTATTGGTAACAGTGAAGACAAGCCATGGATATAGGTTTCGAGTTGGGTTCATGAACCAAGAAGATCGCTGCTTTTTTTATGGCTGAACTTGGATAAACTTTCTCAAGTGTTACAGACTGAAAGTTGGCGCATGAATGTTGATGGAAATAGCAGAACCTGGTCTCATCTTCACTGCGATCTTCCACCCCGACATTGTTCCAATTGTTCATCCATGTTAGTTTTGTATCTGGTTCTTGCTTGTTGCCTCGATTACTTGTTAATCCACCTATTCTGTCTAACTGATCACAATTTAACTTTAGAAGTAGCAACGAATCTCTCACGAAGATGCTACTTCTAACTAATATTTTCTTATAATTGGTGGCACGTGTAGGTTTTTTCAGAGTTAAGCAGGCTGCTCGTTTGTTATTTTGTAACAACTCGGCTGTTACTGATGGCACTAAAGTTGACTGGGACGACATCCACAAGTTCCTACACTTTATTGATCGTCTTGAGGTCCTTGTGGGGCGTTTCAATGTTGGAAGGCCATGTGGGATATGTGTGCCACTGCTGCACTCGTTGAACAGGTCCAACTGTGTCGAGAAACTTATGGTACAAGCTATTTTCTATTATATATGTTGTTCATAAACTATTGCTTATACATTGTTTTACAGCTATGATCTTCTTGAAATAGAAACTGCCCAGTTCTATTGTTCCTATACAGATGCCTGGCCATGGTCGGTTCAGACTTGCGCTTGGTCACAACATGATGTTTATGTCGACCTACTCCATTCCCCTTGGAGGTGAAAAGATACTTATTCATGGATGGTCTCAAATAATGAAGGCCAGTCCATCTTGGAGAATAGGACAGAAGATTATGTTCCTGCTTTTCCATGGATCTAAAGCGAATATCCTATTTATTGACCACATTGCGAGATGAAGCCGCTTTCAGAAGGTTGTGGATGCGCGGGGTGGCGCCTGGGCCTTGTCCTGGGGCTTGGCGGGCTCACCCTTGGTTAACTGTAGGCAAAGTAGCATTGTTCGAGGCGTGCTTTGTATGGTTGAACCTGTATAAGTACTCATATTGCTTTCAGCTATGGTTGTTAAGTGCCCCTGCTGGTTTCAGTTAAGGTTGTTAAGTACTCCTGCTGCTTTTACAGTCTGTCGTGTTTCTTCAGTCCTGTCTTCCTCCAGCTGCCAATACCAAACCAGCACCGGCGGGGCCGTCTGCTTCCGCCTCCAACGGTTGGCTGCACCTTAGCGCACGCATCGCCGCCCCACCGTCTCCTAAATCGTTAACGCCGACGTCCGAGGCCTCTCCGTCGTCCTCCGCGCGCTTTGGTGCACTCGCCGCGGCGCCGCCCTCTCGCGTTGTCAACATGGTCAACAAACAACATGAATCGACAGAAGTATGTGGAGAGGATGACATTAGGGCCCACCATGTCAGCATATGGAAAAATAAAATGCTTCCTCCTAGTGTTTTCCTGACATCTGGGACCCACGACATTGTGAGCGTATATAGTCAATAGACAAGAGAACAACACAAGATCGGCTGACACCTGGGACGTAGCAGCTCGAGCAATATTTTTTTTGTTGAGACGGAGCAGGGTTTGAACTGGGCCGTGGCCTGTCTAGCCCAGGTTTATATTTTATGTTCACCATGTGACCATCCCAGCTATTTTTTCTTTGTGAAAATGAGCCCAGTTTATTTTTTTGAACAATACCCAATCCAGGCCTACTTATTTTTCTACGCCCTGATGGGCTGCTACTCTTTCAAGACGCCTGCAAATCTTGAAAGTAATATGAAATGGGTTGTAAATATAAAAAAAGATGACAAATTGGCAATTACTTTATAATTTATGAAATTTTTTACATTTTCATATTCCTATTTCACTGGGCATTAACCTAATTTAAATATATCTTCAAAGTACTTTAAATCTGGCTCAACATTTCAGTATTAAAAATAGTTTGGAACCTACAGAATATGCGAAATTGGCCATGGCCAACCAAAAAAAGGACTGCAATAAATTGCATAAGAAGTCGCAATGAGCTATATATAAATTATTAAAAAAAGAGGGAATGGTCTGACTTATGGGCTTATTAAGTTGACGCGTATGCAAGATTTTTTTAGTTATTATATACGTCAACAAACGATTCTAGCAGACGTAGCCGTTGGATGTCAATCCAACAGCCATTGTGTTTCTTCAATCTCTGATCTTCTTGCTCCAGCCGCCAAATCTAGTGCCGGCGGGACCGCCTGCTCCCGCCTCCCGTGCAGGCCTCACCGCCCCTACTACTCCCACCGCTGGCCAGGGCATCCCTGTACTCACCCACACCCCCTGTTATTCTGCGGTGACGGCAGCCTCACACCGCAGCCGAACTAGTGAACCCTCGTACTCCTCTCCGCATGGGCATCCACTGCCGTGTCTACCCCGGCTCTGCGTTGTCCCCTTCCTAGGCCCCACCGTCGTCCACCGCCCTGGTGCTCTTGGCGCGGCGTGGTCACTGTGGTCAAGGAACGACTTCCATCGGAAGAGTACTATCTTGGAGAGGATGACAACTGGGTCCATGGCAGCCGCAAGGAAGTGCCTCCTTATTATGCGGAAAATAATTATTCCTCCACCTGACAGCAGGGACCCACCGGACGGGCCACCGTATTTAGAAAAAAAGGTTTCCCCCTGACTGCTGGGACCCATTGGACGGGCCACCATATTTCGCGAAAAAACATTCCCCCTGCTACCAGCTCGGACCCAGCGGAAGTGCCTCCTTATTACGCACAAAAAAATGAATACTCCCCCTGCTAGTTGGGACACACCTTGGTGGGAGGCTGACTTGTGGGCCTACTAAGTTGACGGGGACGGAGTGCTTTGTCAACTTTGTCAATATGAACGATTCTAGCTCCAGTGACCGTACGATGTCAATCCAACGGCCGTACACTACAAAAAAAAGACATATTCGTGACATTTTGGGCCGAACGAATTTTTTTCTATCATACATATGACACTTCTATGACGATAATTGTGACAAAACCCGGTATCATCATACATGTGGTGGGCTCCTACTTCTATGACAAAAAATCATGACAGAAAAATGGGCTTTTCGTCCTGGGCAGGCCGGAGACGCAGCTGCATGACATTCTTTGGGCCGTCCATGACGGAAAAAACCATGGTAGAAGTGAGGGGGAGGAAAATTTCGGGGAGTTCCCGGTTACGGTGGGAGGTCGGGGGCCGAGCGATGCGCGTTTCTCTCGTACACGTACGCGCATGTGTGCGAGGCGTTGGCTCTAACTGAACCCGAGCGATTGCACTGCAGGCTACGCATTACTGAACCCGAGCGATCGATCGATGGCTGTTAACTGAACCCGATCGAGCGATTCCTTCGCTACTGCTGCTAACTGAAGCCGATCGATTGGATGAACAGTGAGTGTTGCGGGGGAAGGGGGGGGGTTGGATGAACAGTGAGCGGTGGCATTGCCTCTGGATGAACAGTGAGCGGTGGCATTGCCTCTGGATGAACAGGACCCCGTGGTGTGGAGGGCTAGATGAACAGTAGACGGTGGAGGGGTGCCCGTGGAGGGGTGGTTGAACATGACCCCGTGGTGTGGAGGGCTGGATGAACAGTAGATGGTGGAGGGGTGCCCGTGGAGGGGTGGTTGAACAGGACCCTGTGGTGTGGAGGGATGGATGAACAGTAGACGATGGAGGGGTGCCCGTGGAGGGGTGGTTGAACAGTAGCCGGTGGAGTAGCGCGCGGTGGAGGCTGGATGAACAGGAGCCCGTGGAGGCTGGAGGAGGTCGACGGTAGCCCTGGAGGCTGGAGGAGGTCGACGGTGGAGATGAACAGTATCCCGTTTCGTCCGTTTTGCGGTACGCCACACCCCTCCCGATGAACAAGACCCCCGTTTCGACTGTAGGAGGTCCGTTTCATCCGTTTTGTGGTACGCCACACCCCTCCCGATAGATAGGACCCCCATTTGGACCGTAGGAGGTCCGTTTCGTCTGTTTTGCGGTACGCCACACCCCTCCCGATCAACAGGACCCCCGTTTCGACCATAGAAGGTCCATTTCCTCTGTTTTATGGTACGCCACACCCCTCCCGATCAATAGGACCCCGTTCCAAACGTAGGAGGTTCATTTCCTCCGTTTTGCGGTACGCCAGGCCTCGTTTCCATCGCCTGTTCCATCCAAGCCCTCCCGATGAACACGACCACGCATTCCGTTTTGACCTAGCCGGTTGGCTCCCACGCGTTTCGTTGCCTCCCGATGAACACGACGCATTCCGTTGCCTCCCCATGAACATGACGCATTCCGTTGCCTCCCGATAAACACGACGCATTCTGTTGCCTCCCAATGAACACGACGACGACACTGTTTTTTCGTTCCGACCCAGCCATGTACACGAGCCCTGGCCGTACGTATGCGCGAGTAGGCGTTTGAGACCCCACCCGTATGTACACATACGTGGCCGTATTTTCTTTCTTGCACCCTGGCCGCTGTACACACATGTACATGCTACGTGCGTGCCTCTACTACGACACGTACGCGCCTCTACTACGACACATGCGCGCCTCTACATCCACCAGTATATATGTACGTACACGTTCGCGACCAGAATGACAACGCTACGTACGCTTCGACCAGGTGGGTCCCGACTGTCAGGCACTTCCTTGCGTGCGAAGATGTAGCTGGTGGGTCCCAGCAGTCAGTGGGGCGAATCATTTTTTTTGCCCGGACACACTTCCTTGCGTGCGAAGATGTAGCTGGTGGGTCCCAGCAGTCAGGGGGCGAATCGTTTTTTTGTCCGAATGCAATTCCTTGCGTGCGAAGATGTAGCTGGTGGGTCCCAGCAGTCAGGGGGGGGGGGCATTTTTTTCGCGAAATATGGTGGCCCGACCGGTGGGTCCCCGCTGTCAGGTGGAGGAATCATTATTTTGCGTGTAATAAGGAGGCACTTCCTTGCTGCGGCCGTGGACCCAACTGTCGGCCTCTCCACGTACGGTCCATGTCTGATGGAAGTCGTTCCTTGACCACGCCGCGCCGAGAGCACCACGGCGGTGGACGACGGCGAGGACTAGGAAGGGGATGACTCGGAGCCGGGGAAGACGCAACAGTGGATGCCCACGCGAAGAGGAGTACGAGGGTTCACTGGTTCGGCTGCGGTGTGAGGCTGCTGTCGCCGCAGAATAACAGGGGGTGTGGGTGAGTAGAGGGATGTCCTGGCCAGCGGTGGGAGTAGTAGGGGGCGGTGAGGCCTCTACGGCATCACAGCCGTCCACGGGAGGCAGGAGCACGCGGCACGACCGACGCTGGTTTGGGCGGCTGGAGCAAGAAGACCAGAGGTTGAAAAAGTACTACGGCCGTTGGATGAACATCGTACGGTAATAGGAGCTAGAATCGTTCATATTGACTAAGTTGACAAAGCCCTCCGTCCCCGTCAACTTGGTAGGCCCACTAGTCAGCCTCCCACTATGCTGGGTTCCAGCTGGCAGGGGGAATATTCATTTTTTTTGTGCGTAATAAGGAGGCACTTCCTTGCGTGCGAAGATAGCTGGTGGGTCCGACATGTCAATGGGGGGCACGTTATTTTCGCGAAATACATAGGCCCTTCCGGTGGGTCCCAGATGTCAGGTGGAGGAATCATTATTTTGCGCGTAATAAGGAGGCATTTCCTTGTGTGCGGCCGTGGACCCAGCTGACAGCCTCTCCACGCACAGTCTATTTCCGATGGTGTCGTTCATTGACCACGTTGACCACACCGCACCGAGCGCATCCAAGGTGGTGGATGGTGGCGAGGCCCCGGACAACAACGAACCGGAGATGGGAAGACGCGGGAGTAGAGTCGCAGACGGAGAGGTGTACGAGGGTTAACTGGTTCTAGTGCGGTGTGGTTCGGCAGTCGGTGGAGAAGAACAGGAGGTGTGGAGGGGGTGGAGGGATGGCCTGGCCAATGGTGGAGTAGCGCTTCATAGCAGCAGGAGGCGGGAGGTGGTCCTGGCGGCGCTAGAGGAAGAAGACGAGAGATTGAAGATGGATGCCGGTCGTTGGATGTAAATCCAACGGCTAACATGTCAGAATCATTTGTTGACTAAATTGACAACGACTTGCGTTGGCTTCGACCTATTGGCCCACATTTCAGCCTCCAAAAATGTGGCACGTATTCAACCCATTTTTCAGAATTTATATTTTTTTTGCATGGTAGAATTTATAGTCAATTTGATATTTTTTTGAATTACAGCCATTAGCTGGGCTGGGTGAACAAATAATGTAGCATCCATGCATCCCATTTATTTTATTTCCTAAAAAATTACAGGCCATTTGCACTTTCTCGAAATACACAATTTTGCTGGGCTGATTCTAATTATAATGTTGGGTTGTGCCAGTAATGTTATCAAAAAATAAAAAGGGGCTGAGCATTTTGTTATAAATATATTTAAATAATAAGTGATATTATTACATTCGTCCATAAATCTTACCAAGCTTTTGTACACAATCACTAGGATTTTCGTGCCAAAACAATCCAGGATTTTATTTGTTAAGAAATTATTTTTATAAGTTAATAAGATAGGGGATATTGTTTTCTTACATATGTAAGTATCTGTTAAATATATGATGACAATAAAAATAATATATAATAACATATAAAATAATTTAAATATATATAATATAGTTAGAAGGGAAACATAAGTTGGACCTGGCGTTCCTATTCTTATATAGAAAAATAGAACAGACCTGTGCGTTTTCTTCAAAAAAATACATAAATTGGGCTGCCAAAAATAAAACCTCGGATGGGAGGTCCATAGGCCGGTCGATACATGACGGCTCTAAGAAAATACAAACAGGCCTATGGACCTCCCATCCGAGGTCGTGGGCTGCGCATGTTAAAAATGAAAGCCTAGACGGGGCAGCCCAAAACCACGTCCAACACTTGCCAAAACTTCGTCCCTCGTTTTCTCTGTGTTTCGCACACTCGACATTGTGTGGGCATTTTGACTGTGCATCATATGAAGATGTGCTATGCATGAATGTTGATCAGCATGATGTTAACTGGCTGGTAGTTCCATTTTTGACCCTGTTAGAAAAGGCCATGTTAATATAAATGCTCTGCCTCTGAAAGTTGCAGTTTCTTATCTGAAACTAAACTTGCAGTTTCTTATCTGAAACTAAAACTTGCAGTTTCTTCTCTGAGAATCACATTGTCTGCACTTTTGTACTCCTATGAAACTACATTTTTAAGTGCTAAAAATAGATCTCTAGAATTCATAAAATACTTCATATGCTCAATACTGCAAATCTGAAATTCAAAAGACATTTATATCTGAAAGTACTCTCAAAATACACAACACAAAACACAATTCACAACCTGCAAATACTGACAACCCTAAGCTCCTCCTGACAATTCACGACCTGCCCGACTATTGGGCCGGGGGGCAGCCCCCTCCTATTCCTCAGCGGCAGGCAGCCGCCCCGTGAGACGATGTGAATGGCGAGGGAGACGATAGCAGGGAAGCATTGTCGGGCCAACTGCTTTTCTCCTCTTCCAGTTGGGTTCGATCGAGAAGACTCCACCGGCTCGCTCTGGTAGGACACCCTCACAAACGGCACCCTGTAGATGCTCGATCCTTGAATCTCTGGTGGATGCTCCATCTGGGATCGATACTCCCACCACCGCTCCCTCATGATCGGATTCGGTGAATCTGTTTGCTCCATGGCCCAGAGGAGCAGCTCTATGTACTCCGGTGCGACTCCCTCTGGGAGTATCGCTGCCTTTTCGTTCTGTTGCAGATATTTGGCCATGGATGTCACCGTCGCTGCTAGTTGGTCCTTGTTGTCAAACCAAGACTGTTTCTCCAACATCCTAGCTAGCTTCACAGGGTCGTCGTCTGCGATCCTCACGTATCGGTTGTACTCCTCCATCGATCTACTTCTCCACAGCACCTTCACTCGCCGGCGGTGGTTTTTGAATGGAAGAGGAGAGGAGCAACGCTAGTTTTGGATTAGAACAGGAGAGGAGCGACGCTGGTTTTGGACTAGAACAGGAGAGGACGGGCGGTGGTTTTGAAATGGAAGAGGAGAGGAGCGGCGCTGCATTTAGATTGGAACAGGAGAGGAGCGGCGGTGGTTTAAGAGGAGAAGATAATTAAATCACCACATATTAGTCCCATTTTTATTAGTCCCGCTGTAATTAAATCACCACATATTACACTGATTCCGCTGCTCGTTGCGTACGCTGATTGGGAGAAATAAATACCCAGCCGTAGCATGCACTAGGGATGTGCGCGTGAGGCTTGCATGCGGCTGCATGCAGAGGGAGGCGAGACGATTCAATTAATTAAGCCGCTCCTACTCGTCCCCACACATCCTTCAATACTACGACGGTTCGCTCCTAGTCGTCCCGTCCATTCACATTACGGCAATTCCACTAATCCTAACCCTCCTCCCAAATCCATGGCGTCCCAAATCTCCACGATCGGCGGTGAGTACAAGGTTAGCACCATCGCCGGCGATGAGTTCGACGTCATCTACACCCGTTCTTCCGCGACGGTGAAAGGATGCCTTTCTCGCTTCAGACACATGTTCGAAGACTCAGATGATGAGTGGGTCGCTGGGCTAGATGTTGAGTACACCATAGTCCTGGAACCAGCGAAGGATCTAAAGGACGAAGAGAGGAAGAAGCCCGCCGTGATCCAAGTTTGCGTGCATGACTTATGCTTGGTCTACCACATATGCCATGCCGACGTTGAGTGCCAGGATTTTAAGGACTTCCTCGAGAGCAACCTAGTCAAATTCATTACTGTAGACTTTGGTAATGACAAAGAAGTCCTGCGTCGGATAGGCCTCGTTGTAGGCAACACCTTCGACCTCCCGAAGAATCGGCTGGTGTCCTCTCATCAGCCTTCAATGCTGACCCTGGCAGGAGCCATGGTTCATCCTTCGTATGATAAACTAGAGAAACCTCCATACACGTTTCATCGTCATGCATGGCAGCGGAATGTACTAGATATAGGCCACATCCACTATGCTGCAATGGATGGCTACCTTTGGTTCAATATCTACAAGGGTTGGATGAAGAGCAAGAGCCAAGTGTGCGGTTCAAGCAAAGAAGTATCGGCCAAGAGGAAGAGGGACAAGGATGAAGTCGAGGACATGGATGAGGACTCCGAGTAAGGTGGCAGTGTCGTTGCTCATGGTGGTTCTAATGCAGTGTCTATCAGAATAGTTGCAAAGTTTAATTTGAGGTGTGCTTAATTTAATTTGAGGGGTGTGTTGTGCTGAGCCCCCAGCAGAACTATGTTATGTTTCTTCTTGTTACTTTAACTCTTCAGTACGTACATACTAGTATTTCTTACATTTCATCTTTTAGTTGGTATAGTACTACCACTCGTTTCTTCACATTATATACGTACAATATATATGGACACCATCATATAGCCAGCATTTTAGTTGTCAAAGAATTTCAGGGTGCTTAGTTTTGTCAAAGAATTCCAGGATGCTTAGAGGGTGCTTAGATCCAAGGGACTTACTTTAGTCTAACTAAAAATAGTCTCTTTAAGAGGCTAAAGTTCAAAGCACCCCTGACTAAAGAGGGGCTAAAACTAGTCTTGAGACTAATTTTTTTAGTTAGGGGTACCCCTACTAAAATGTGGATTAGTCCTCTCTCTACTCATTTAACTACTCTCCTTTAACACAGGCAAGTTCTGGATTGGAGGGTTTGGAGGATAATAAATGCTCATTAACTTGATTTTAGCCTCTTTAGTATTTGGATCCAAGCATGGGTGAGGCTAGCATGTTTTAGTCCCACTACTTTTAGTTATGGGACTAAAATGTATCCAAGCACCCTCTTAGTTTTATTCGAGGGGTGGGTTGTGCTGGACACCATTATTGTGACTAGCCTTTTTAATAGTACTATATGCATAATTTGGCGACGAGCGCTCTCTATATGTACCACCTTTTTTTAAATTTTAAGTTTTGCTCCATGGCGCAATCCATCGATACTACTGCTGTACAAAAGTATACATTTTTTAAAAGGCTAGAGGGTGGGGCAGTCTAGCTTGGCCGGTTTCACGAGAGGCGAGGGCCTTTGTGATTTGATGGCTCATTACTGCTGGAAGGCGGGGCCTTGTGATTTGACTGCTCGTATAAATGCGCCGACGACCTGATCGAGGAGGAGCAAAGAACCGTGTGGTATACTCAAGTTTTCCACTGGAGTAGTAGTACAACGGAGGAGCATGAAACACGGCAGTCCAGTGCGATATGGCGATAAAAATGATCTAATTTGCTAGTCATCTCATTGTTAGCATTGTTCTATTCATTCCCTCAAAAAAACCATTGTTCTATTCATGCCTCGCAGAGAATGTGACACGTGCGGCGAAACACCCGAAGCAAAAGATGAAACACAGGAGCAAAAGAAGAAGGAAGATTATCACCCCAAATGATCTAATTCGCCGCGGAGTCGTAACAGCTTCTTCATCGCCTCCACGACCTCCATCTCCTTGCGCGTCTCCTCCGGCATCTTCTTCATTCTGTCCATGATGCGGGATTTCTCGACGCGAGCCTTTATCATCTGTTCCACGGCCGCATTGCGTACCTTGACAGCAGTCGGGTGCTCGATGCAGAGCTTCGCCAACTCCTCCTTCTGTTCCATGACGAGGGCCTGCAACATCTTCATCGAGGAACTACTATTCTCATGCAGCTTCTTCCAGCCGGCGTTCTTCTCCTTCAACAGGTCGATCTCGTGGCAGAGCATCGCCTTGTCCTCCTGAAGTCGCAGGATTTCGCCGGTCGCCTTCTTCTCTGAGGCAATGCTCTTCTTCAGCAGCATCGCCAAGCCGGCGGTCAACTCCCCCTGGTGATTGAGCTCAGCGCGGGCATGTCGTCGAGGCTCTCCTTCAGCAGCTCCAACAAGCCTTGGATGAACTCCTTCTGCTTATTGAGGTGCTTATTGAGATGATCGGGCATGCCATCGAGGGATAACGACTCCAGCTCCGCCAGCTCGGCATGTTCGCCTCCGCGGCTAGGGCGCTCCTGGGAGCCATCGCCTGCCCGTGAGAGATATTTCGAGGTCTCTACGTGGCGGTGAGCCCTCTTTTTTTTCTGCAGCCTTGGTTGCCGCTCCCTTGTTACGAGTAGTTCTCGACCTAGAGCTCTGCTCACCGGCCATGGCAACGACGGACGAAGAAGAAGCACTTATGAGGAGGAAAGGTAGAGTAATTTTTGGTTAGGTAGTTCCCCTTTTTATAACCTAAGTACTAGCACTAGTACTAATACCTGCATAGTGGGAACACGTTCAGGTTTGGTATGTACTAGTAGGTGTGAGCAGGATTTTGAATGTGATGGGAACAAGGTAAATATTAATTGATGGTTTTGGTTTCGAGGCCCGAAACGGCTCCCGATGAGTTTAGTGAAACATAAATTTCAAGTACTACACTGCTCAAATGCGTAAATATTATGTTACTGTCAAAAATTGGCACAAAATACGAAGGAGACCAATGGAAGTACTACTAGCAACCCATGATTTAACTACTCGCATGCGCGCAGTGGAGTAATAATGTCTTTCTTCCGCCCTCACGTCCACTTTATTTGCATGTGCTGTATTAATTGACCATCAATGAAGTGATCGACTTTACACGCGTCAAATTATCACATGGGGTGGATCTTGGTACAAAATTGCGTCCGCCCGTGTACCCGCGTGTGCGTGTGAGGGAATGAGTGCATGCATGGCGTGCGTGCACATCTTCGCTTCGTGCATGTACCGCCAGTATGGCTCAGGGAGGACGAGTACATTCTTCTGGAACCAGCAGCACGTCACTATGATCAATCCACGCAAGGAGGTCGCGACAACACCTCCACATGTGCCACGTGGCTTCGTGAACTGTAAGAGAGACGCTGTGTAGCGTGCCATTGGTATTCTAATTTACGTGTTTTGCACATACTCGAAGTACTAGTAAGGTACACGTGCATTGCACACATCAGATTTTGCAACCAAATTATGAATAAATACCACACTATAGCATGTAAGCTCTGAGTCATATATGCCTGATGTTGCCCTTCGTTTAATTCTTAGTTCATCTCATTCAAAATCAATTAGTTTTTATAAAAAAGCTAAGAAGGCGGGAATAGGAAAAACATGGGATTATAGTGGAATGTCGTCTTGAATCCTACAGGATTGTATGAGTGTTTGATTGTGCATAGATAAAACGCAGAATTCTTTCAAAGAGGTTTGAGTGGATGGGATGTTTCCTATGAAATCTAGTGCAAATGAATCATATGGAAAAATTCCTATGGTTTACAATCCTACGAATCAAACAACCAAGATAGAAAAAATTCCTAATGATTAGAATCCTCCAAAATTCCTTTGAGAATCCTTTGAATCAAAGAAGCCCTTAATCTATTTTATGATTCATGGAATTGTGTGTTGTAAAGCATAAAGGAAAAACAAATAATGGAAATTCAACTAGAAAAAAGTTTGGGTAGTTATGATACAAAAGATTCTAGAACAAAAGAGAACCACTGTTGTTTTGAGGTTTGTGCATTATGCTTAAGTTCAACCATGGAGTCTGCTAGATTGTACATGTGGCAAAATCCGGTGGGGGGCTAGAAGATGGTGCGAGGGGTCGAGTGGAGGGAGACTATGAAGGAATGCACAAGTGCGAGATAGATATTTAGAGAGAGGGGGCGAACACGTGCACTGTTGCGCGTAGTGGCGGAGCCATGAAAAATAAATGAGCTAGGGGGGCCAAGCATTGCTAATCCTTTACGAGGAGGGTCAATTCATGAACTTAAACCATTTTAGCAGCAATTGTCTAATGATCACATCCATATTAGCCTCGATATACAGTGATGTTAGGGGGGCGGGGCAGGGCCCTTACTGCCCCCTGTCTTCGCCATTGTGCACGCGTCTGAGAGGTGAAGCGAAAGGCATGGATGATGAGAGGGGGACGTTGGATATATAATTAATGTGGGTGTATTAGCTATATATGTTAATCCTATATAGAGAGGTATAGATTGATCGATGTGGACGTGGGAAAGAGGGTGAGACCTCACTGGATATATCGATTGATCGGTTTGTGTGGAAAACTATGAAAGACCTAACTATATACACACATACATAGAGGAACATCGATCGTTGAGCATGCGCGCGTGAGAGATAAAGAATGCCCAATATGATGGAGAGGGGGATGTGTGTGGGTGTGTGCCTTCATGGGAGACCGACCTGAAGAAAAAGATTGCATGCGTGCAATGGATAATGCCGACTAGTAGTGTGTGTGCATGCATGCACGAGAGAAAGTTAGTGGTACACTTATAAAGAGAAGACTACTGTGTGGGTGTAAAAGAATAGGTGAGGTCATAATGAATGTAAAGTTGAATTCAAATATTTGAATAAGAGATCCTAATGTTTGAAACCCATGCATGCATGAATATAATGGAGATCTACGCGGTGTGGTTTGGAAACGAGCATGTTGTAACGTATACACATTGAACAAGGTCAGACTGATTTGAATTTGAGATACCGATGGCAGACATCATTTGGCCACGTCGCATCCGTGCATGGACACACTATTCTAATTGGAGATGATGGGCGGCTTTCGCATCACATATCTATATCTATACCCCTATATATATATATTATATTTTATATTTTTTTATATTGTGTGCTGGTAACTTTAACTTTGAAAGATGGTCGTTGGATGAGGCGAATCCGATGGTCCAAATATGGCAAATTTGAGCACTACTGGCCATTGGATATCATCTAGATTCCACTAGATTTCGCCACATGTATAATCTAGAAGATTCCATGGTTGAACTTAAGCATAATGCACAAACATCAAAACACAAGCACTTCTTATTTGTTCTAGAATCTTCCGTATTAGAATTTCCCAAATGTTTTTCTACATGATTTGCCATTATTTGTTTTTACTTTATGTCTTACGACGCACAATTCCATGAATCTTAAAATAGATTAGCTTTCTTATAAAAACTAGATGATTTTGAATGAAATGAACTACAAAAATTAAACGAACATTTACATCATGCATATATGACTCAAAGCTTGCATGCTATAATGTGGTATTTATTCATAATTTGGTTGCCAAATCTCATGCGTGCAATGCACGTGTACCTTACTCTAGTGTAAATGGTGTTTGTGTGTGTGTTTTGCGTGTTGAGATGCAAATTGTCTTTTTTGGGTACACGTTAAGCTTTCTTCCGAAATTTCAAGCCGTGCCTTGATATGCCGAAAATTCAAGCTACGTCTCTGTCTATCGTGCTGCGAAACTCCCGCCTCTTCAACCTGCGCCTTGTTAGCCCGAAATATTTAAGATATATCTTTGTCTCGTTGTGCTCCGACAACTCCATCTCAACCCGCGCCTTGCTATTCCGAAATCATAATGCGCGCGAAAACTCCCACCTCCTGTGAAATCCCGACACGCAAAATGCCCGTGGTACCCCTGGACCGAAAGAACCGCCTCAAATCGGTGGGGGTACTTTCGTAACTTACCCCATATTTCAGACAAGCGCGTCTCTAAGCCATGGTTCCCCACTGCCATCCCATCCGCCCACCCATTCGTACATCGAGGCCGCGAAAACCCGCGATGAAACCCCACACCCTGCTCCGTCTGCCACCCAGCCGGAGCCTCTTCCCCGACGATGTCGTCCACATCAACACCTCGACGTCCCTCATCCACCATACCGAATGAGGATCTGTCGTCGATCTTATCATCCCGCCGGTTCAGCCACCCCATCCTCCACCCCCAAGGAGCTGCCCCGACGTTCCCCTCGTCTTTCACGCCACCTCCATTCCCCCACCGCCGTCTTCACCCGCACCACCGGAAGAGCATCATCATCACCATTTCCTCGGATGAAGCTGCGGCCTAATCGGCGCCACCAAAAAGGTTGTACACTAATCGCCGCGTTTTCTTCTTGATTCGATCTCACGGTGCTGTCGGCGCTCGGTCCCGAGCCGACACGACGCGGCTCCATCCACGGAGGCGTCGCCGACCACTTCCTCCACGGTGTCGCTCCCTCAGCGACGACGTCCACATCAGTAGGAGCTGCTACTGCTTTAGCTCTCGCTCGCGCTGCTGCTCTGCTCTTGCTCTCGGTCCCCTGCCTAGTCTGCTCTTGCTATTGCTCTTGCTCGTGCTGCTGCTCTCGCTCTTGCTCTTGCTTGGGATGCTGCTCCGATTTAGCTACACTTCAGTCGACTGAATCGACTTTTGGGTCAGTCGATTTTCAGGGGGTGGGGGGGGGGGGGGGGGGGGCTCGCCGGGGTGAAGGAAGAACAAGCCGCAGCGGGATGTCATGCCATGATGTTTACATAGACAACATGTATCTGAATTATGGCATGCCAACCCATTTTCTAGAGACATAATATAGTTATATCATCTCATCCTGTTTACATAGTCATCATATTTTAAATTATGTCATTCTATCCGTGAATTATATCATGCCATCATGTTTCCATCGACGACATGTTTGTGATTTATGGCATGCCAACCACTTTAATAGACACATCATATAGTTATATCATGTCATCCTGTTTACATAGTCATCATATTTTGAAGTATGTCATTCTATCCTGTTTAGTTAGCCATCATACATGTGAAATTGTGTCATGCTATCCTATTTAATTAGCCATCATATATGTGAAATGTCCTGCTATTCTGTTTGCTTAGACAACATAAATGTGAATTATTTCATGCCCTGTTTTCTTCCCTACTATCCATTGCACCTGTCTATCTTACAATGTCTGTACATTCAATTACTTTTCTTGTTTATCAGCCATTTCAATTGGAGGGAGTGATGGCAGTATCTGTGGGAGTAAAAACACAGTCTTCAGAAAAGATCATGCTACCTGTCGATGCAGATAGAACCGCGGTTGTACTTGCCCAAGAACCAGCCCCACCACACATAACTCACACTCATGCAGATTGTACCCCTACCCAGTTGGACAGAGAACCAGCTACACCCCTTCTAACCCCAATCCCAGCAGATAGACACCCAGTTCCCGTTGACACATCACCGTCTCCACCACAGAGCACCCAAACACGAGCTGTTAGTAAGGCAACTGCAGTGCCCAAATCACGAGGACCACCACTCCAAACCCAAAGTCAACGCTTAAAGCAGAAGAAGAATTGTTCTCAGGTCAGGTTCCGTAGCTATGGTTCATACTACTTTGCTCTTGCATCACTGTATTTACTGATACCAACTAATTTCAAATTTGAAGGATGCAATTGAAACTCCAATGGCGCAACAGGTATGTTTTAAACCTGTTTCTTCAACGTGTTTGGCTGTTTGCTGTTGTAACTTGCTCTATGTTGATTTCAGTTTCAATTGAATAAACAATTATGTTCTCATGCCATGCACATTACAAGTGGTGTTATTGATGTGTAGTTTCCCACACTTATATTCTGTCTATGCCGCTTTGTCTTAAATAGATATGATTCGAACTGTATCTATCTTGATTTGGCAACATAAACTAGAACGATATAGACCATACAGTGACCATACTACATAGATATATGTTTGTTTCATGCTGTTATCCTGTCCACCTTACTACTGAACTGGTTTACCAAAATGAGTTTCATATACTACATTGTAAACCTGAGATGTGTTTGTTTGTTTCTCTTTTAGAACGCGGATAAAATATTGGAGAAGAGTACCCTGTTATGGAATGGTAAAGGAAGTAATGAAAATAAGGTTCAAGATAGTGAGACATCCCTGTTGGTCTCCAAGAAAGCTGATAAAAACTATATTGAAGACACTGAGACAACCCCAAAGTCCTGTCTTGATGTAGTGTTCGAGTTACTGGCTACCACTGCTGGCACCAGCTCTTCGAACTCGTTGCCTGAATTAATTCGGCTTCTTGAGTCTCAACTTCAAGTTGAAAGACATCGATCAGATGTTATGCGACAGGAAGCCGAAGGACTGAGGAAGTCCCTGCAGAATTCAGATGCATACTTTCTGGTGCAACAGCAAGCGCTGGAGGACTTAAGCGCCAAACAAGAGAAAGTTAATAAGCTTGCTAAGCATCTTGCCAGCATTATGGGTACCCAGGATTTTGTTTCTTGAGCTCTTCTGAAGTGGTTTCAGTTCTGGACTTTTTTTGCTGCGGCGTTTATATGCTGTTGTGTTCCCTATATTTGCACTGGTGGCGAACTTTGATGCCCAGTGGATGTAATATGTGTAATAGCCGTGATAGCCTAGTGTAAGTTGCTTGCTTATTTATTTCCTTGTTGTCTTGTTTATTTGTTTTCTTGTAGTCAGTGTAGTTCTTTTTCCGCGGGTTGCTAGTGGCTGCAATAACCTATTTTTTAAAACTATGCCACAATAACCATGGGCTAATATTTACTGTAGTGACACTGGGCCTCCTACCGGCAGTAGAAACAGTGGGCCTTCTACGGGCCATATAAACAGTGGGCCTTCTATGGGCCATAGAAACAGTGGGCCTTCTATGGGCCATAGAAACAATGGGCCTTCTATGGGCCGTAGAAACAATGGGCCTTCTACGGGCCGTATCAACAATGGGCCTTATACGGGCCGTATGATCGATTGGCCAAACATGGGCCAAACAGACCGCATTCTGGCCGTAAACGGGCTAGAGTTGGAATCGTCCGTTCATGGGCCGACCATAACGGGCCATCGTTAATAGGCCGTATTTGATGACGCTATGAAAACGGCCCAATGTATTAGCGGACCACAAACGGGCCGACTATAACCACGAGCTGAATTTGGCCCACGAGCAGAAAATGACAGCGACGGGCCGTAAGTAAACGAATGATGGAAAATAGCCCAAGAATAAATGGGCTCTGAGAAGGCCGAAAGATAACATGGGCTGGAAATGGCCCAATGGAATAACGGGCCGTTAATGGGTATAAAGTGATACACTGTTCTTTACAGGCCAGTTTCACCACGGGTCGTTAATGGGTGTAAAGTGATACACTGTTCATTACGGGCCAGTTTCACCATGGGCCGTTAATAGGCCAAGAGTTACATAGGACCTCATATGGGCCGAAAGACGTCATGGGCCATACATGGGCCAGAAGTGGAAATGGGCTGGAATCATATTGGATGGCCCAGATGACGCTACTGGGCCTAATTCGAATAGGGTGTAACGGGCCTTGGGTTAGCGGGCTGTAAATGGGCTATATGCGAACATGCCGTTAACAGGCTTTCCATGGGCCGGCCCACCACCTTTTGACCAAGTCAAACGGGCCGGCCTTTTCACAGGAATGGGCCTCTGTTGGGCCGTGCCACGTGTCGACATATCATAGGCGCCTTCTGTCCAATGAGTGGATGACATCTGTCCCAGCGATGAGCCGACACGTGTTTCCTCAAGCCAATGATGATTTTACACGTGGAAAATCCCCATTGGTCGGGGCTATTAACGGGTTATCGGATCCAAAACCCGAGCCGATAGCTTAACGATGTTCCGTTACGGTGGATGCCACGTGTCAGTCACCCTTGACGAAAGCACTTCTATGACGCGCGATTTATCGTCATGGAAGTGGACACTTCCGTGATGATAATTTTGGTGATGTCATGGAACACTTCTACGACAACACAGTTATGACTATCTTGATTCTGTCATAAAATCGTCATGGATGTACATGCATGACAGAAAACGTGACCTACTGTGACAAACACGTATCATCACAGAAGTGTATTTTCTTTAGTGGTAGTGCTTCTTCAACCTCTGGTCTTCTTGCTCCAGCCGCCCAAACCAGCGCCGGTCGTGCCTCGTGCTCCTGCCTCTCATGGCCGGCTACGATGCGGCGGAGGCCTCACCGCCCCTACTACTCCCACTGCTGGCCAGGCCATCCCTCTAGTCACCCAAACCCCCTGTTATTCTGTGGCGACGACAGCCTCACACCGCAGTGAACCAGTGAACACTCATACTCCTCTACGCGTGGGCATCCACTGCCGCGTCTTCCTCGGCTCCGCGTTGTGCCCTTCCTAGGCCTCGCCGTCGTCCACCGCCCTGGTGCTCTCGGCGCGGCGTGGTCAACGTTGTTAAGGAACGACTTCCATCGGACATGGACTGTACGTGGAGAGGCTGACAGCTGGGTCCACGGCCGCAGCAAGGAAGTGCCTCCTTATTACGCGCAAAACAATTATTCCTCCACCTGACAGCGGGGACCCACCGGACGGGCCACCATATTTCGTGAAAAAAACGTTTCCCCCTGACTGCTGGGACCCACTAGCTACATCTTCGCACGCAAGGAAGTGCGTCTGGGCAAAAAAACAATTCGCCCCCCTGACTGCTGGGACCCACCAGCTACATCTTCGTAGGCAAGGAAGTGCTTGACGGTCAGGACCCACCTGGTCGATGCGTACGTAGTGTTGTCATTCTGGTCGCGAATGTGTACATACATACTGGTCGATGTAGAGGCACGCACGCGTCGTAGTAGAGGCGCGCACATAGCATGTACACGTACGTACATCGGCCCGTGTGCAAGAAAGAAAGTACGACCACGTACGTGCATACGGGCAGGGTCTCGAAAGCCTACTCGCGTATACGTACGACCAGGGCCCGTGTACATGGCTGGGTTGGAATGGAGATACAACATCATCGTCGTGTTCATGGGGAGCCAACCGGCTGGGTCGGAACGGAATGCGTTGTCGTGTTCATCGGGAGGGCTTGGACGGAACAGCCGATGGAAACGAGGCCTGGCGTACCGCAGAACGGAGGAAACGACCTTTTGTTCGACCGGCCACGTTCGAAACGGGACCCTGTTCATCGGGAGGGGTATGGCGTACTGCAAAATGGAGGAAACATACCTCCTATGGTTAAAACAGGGGTACTATTGATCGGGAGGGGTGTGGCGTACCGCAAAACGGAGGAAACAGACTTGTGTTGGAGCGCTACGGTCGAAACGGGGGTCCTGTTCATCAGGAGGGGTGTGGCGTACTGCAAAACGGGACTCCACATGATACTGTTCATCTCCACCGTCGACCCACTCCAGCCTCCACGGGCTACTGTTCATCCACCGTCGACCTCCTCCAGCCTCCACCTGCGACTGTTCATCCACGGGCTCCTGTTCATCCAGCCTCCACCGCGCGCTACTCCATCGACTACTGTTCAACCAGCCCTCTCCACGGGCTCCTATTCAACCACCCCTCCACGGGCTACTGTTCATCCTGCCCTCCACCATCTACTGTTCATTCTGCCCTCCACGGGGTGGTCCTATTCATCCTGCCCTCCACGGGGTCCTGTTCATCCAGCCCCAACCGGCTCCATCGGTCGGGGTACTGTTCATCCAGAGGCAACACCACGGGGTCCTGTTCATCCACCCCCATCGGGAACTATTCATCCAAACCCCCCACAACGCTCACTGTTCATCCAGAGGCAGCATCGACCGGCTTTAGTTAGCAGCAGTAGCGAAGGAATCGCTCGATCGGGTTCAGTTAACAGCCATCGATCGATCGCTTGGGTTCAGTAACGCGTAGCCTGCAGTGCAATCGCTCGGGTTCAGTTAGAGCCCAACGCCTCGCTCAGGTTCAGTTAGAGCCCAACGCCTCGCACACACGCGCGTACGTACGAGAGAAATGCGCATCGCTCGGCCCCCGACCACCCACGGTAACCGGGGACTCCCCGATATTTTTTGCGCCCTCGCTTCTACCACGTTTTTTTCCGTCATGGACGGACCAAAAAATGTCATGCAGCTGCGTCTCCGGCCCGCCCAGGACGAAAAGCCCATTTTCTGTCATAGAAGTAGGACCCCACCACATCTATGATGATACCGTGTTTTGTCATAATTATTGTCATAGAAGTGTCATAAGTATGACAGAAAAAATTTTGTTCGACCCAGAATGTCACGGATGTGTCTTTTTTTGTAGTGTATAGACCCATAGGTCTGTGGTAAACTACTCACGCTTCATCAGAAGGGTAATAGAGTTGATGTAGAAGCCGTTAGTGATTGAATCCCCCTTCGATAGGATGCCGGAAAAGGCCCCAAGATGGGATCTCATGGGAATAGAAGGTTGCGGCGGTGGAAAAGTGTTTTCATGGATACTTCTGGTGGTTTGGGAATATATGTGAATATGTAGGAGGAAAATCTAGGTCAGGGGGCCACCGAGGGGCCCACAAGGTAGGGGGCGCACCCTCCACCCTTGTGGCCGCCTCATGGCTCTTCTGACTTGCACTCTAAGTCTCCTAGGTGTCTTCTGGTCCAAGAAAAATCATCGTGAAGGTTTAATTCCATTTGGACTCCGTTTGGTATATATTCCTTTTCTGTGAAACTCAAAAACAAGGAAAAAACATAAATTGACACTGGGCTCTAGGTCAATAGGTTAGTCCCAAAAATAATATAAAATAGCATATTAATGCATATAAAACATCCAAAACAGATAATATAATAGCACGGAACAATAAATAATTATAGATACGTTGGAGACGTATCAGCAAAAGACTAAGGAGTTAGCCATGCTGTGATGTATTACGGAATGAGTAAAGAGACTTGTCGGTAACAAGATTGAACTAGGTATTACTCCATGTTCGTTCGACATTTTTATACATTATTTGAGTTTCTGGGCATTTAATGTGCATAATTCAAATTTGAACTATAAGCACATGCTCCAGTGCACCAAAGTTGTTTGAAAAATCACATGTGTGTCCTTGGGTGAATTTCTAGGCCCCATGCAAGAGATGGGAGTGAAATTCAAACATCTGGGCGTCGTGGCTTGGCCGGAAAGATTGAGAAACTTGTTTTTTTAATACCTGTAAATCCAAAACACGCCTAAAAATCATGAAACTTGGCATGGTGTCATGACATGGCACCAACATGCTGCAGTAATTTTTTGGCTGAATTGGGACAAGCTTTGGTGTAAGCTTCTTGCAAACCGGAGCTTCCCTCGAGAAGGCCCGTGGTTCCGAGAGGGAACGTGTCATCTCCGTGTGCGAAACGACATACATACACTGCCTTCTCCCACCTTAATTTTTTTACACAGTCAAATTAGACCAAATAGAAATACCGTGCCAAAATTTTGGAATTATTCCGGGTTTGTTTGGCCTTTTTTAAACATTAATTGAATTTCTGCGCATTTAATGTGCATAATTCAAATTTGAACTACAAGCACATGCTCCAGTGCACCAAAGTTGTTTGAAAAATCACATGTGTGTCCTTGGATGAATTTCTAGGTCCCATGCAAGAGACGAGAGTGAAATTCAAACATCTGGAGGCCGTGGCTCGGCCGGAAAGATTGAGAAACTTGGTTTTTTTAATTCCTGTAAATTCAAAACACGCCTAAAAATCATGAAACTTGGCATGGTGTCATGACATGGCACCAATATGCTGCGGTAATTTTTTTGGCCGAATTGGGACAAGCTTTGGTGTAAGATTCTTGCAAACCAGAGCTTCCCTCAAGAAGGCTCGTGGTTCCGAGAGGAAACATGTCACCTCCGTGTGCAAAACGACATACGTACACTCCTTCTCCCACCTTAATTATTTTACACATGCTGATTAGCCCAAATAGAAGTACCATGCTAAATATTGGAATTATTCCGGGTTCGTTTGGCCTTTTTTATGCATTAATTGAGTTTCTGCACATTTAATGTGCATAATTCAAATTTGAACTACAAGCACAGGCTCCAGTGCACCAACGTTATTTGAAAAATCACATGTGTGTCCTTGAGTGAATTTCTAGGTCCCATGCAAGAGATGGGAGTGAAATTCAAACATCTGGGCGTCGTGGCTTGGCCGAAAAGATTGAGAAACTTGGTTTTTTAATTCCTATAAATCCATAACACGCCTGAAAATCATGAAACTTGGCATGGTGTCATGACATGGCACCAATGTGCCGCGGTAATTTTTTTGACCGAATTGGGACAAGCTTTGATGTAAGCTTCTTGCTAACCAGAGCTTCCCTCAAGAAGGCTCGTGGTTTTGAGAGGGAACGTGTCACCTCCATGTGCGAAATGACATATGTACACTGCCTTCTCCCACCTTAATTTTTTTACACAGGCTAATTACACCAAATAGAAGTACCATGCTAAATTTTGGAATTATTCCGGGTTCGTTTGGCCTTTTTTATACATTAATTGAGTTTCTGTGCATTTAATGTGCATAATTCAAATCTGAACTACAAGCACAGGCTCCAGTACACCAAAGTTATTTGAAAAATCACATGTATGTCCTTGGGTGAATTTCTAGGTCCCATGCAAGAGATGGGAGTGAAATTCAAACATCTGGGCATCGTGGCTCGGCCGGAAAGATTGAGAAAATTGGTTTTTTAATTCCTGTAAATCCAAAACATGCCTAAAAATCATGAAACTTGGCATGGTGTCATGACATGGCACCAACATGCTGCAGTATTTTTTTTGGCCGAATTGGGACACGCTTTGATGTAAGCTTCTTGCAAACTGGAGCTTCCCTCAAGAAGGCTCATGGTTTCGAGAGGGAACGTGTCACCTCCGTGTGCGAAATGACATACGTACACTGCCTTCTCCCGCCTTAATTTTTTTACACAAGCAGATTAGACCAAATAGAAGTACCATGCTAAATTTTGGAACTATTCCGGGTTCGTTTGGCCTTTTTTATACATTAATTGAGTTTCTGCACATTTAATGTGCATAATTCAAATTTGAACTACAAGCACAGGCTCCAGTGCACCAAAGTTGTTTGAAAAATCACATGTGTCTCCTTGGGTGAATTTCTAGGTCCCATGCAAGAGATGGGAGTGAAATTCAAACATCTGGGCATCATGGCTCAGCCGGAAAGATTGAGAAACTTGGTTTTTTAATTCCTGTAAATCCAAAACACGCCTGAAAATCATGAAATTTGGCATGGTCATGACATGGCACCAACATGTTGTGGTAATTTTTTTGTCCGATTTGCAAAGGCGCACACATTAACAATTATCAAAGTCATTTTGGAACAAGTGTTGTCACATTACAAATCAAAAACACAAGTAGTATTGAAACCGTGAGCGTTCTACTTACCAATTACATGCGGCCATGCGTCCCCTTTTTTGTTGGCTAGGAGATGTCATGCGGGGTAGCTATTTGAGTACGGGTGGCGTGCAATCAGACCCCTGCGCATGCTCATCGGGAGGAGAGCCCTTTGACCGCTACCAGCCGCGCACCTCCCTCCCAACGTCTCCATTAATGGCGCCCGAGCAATTGATCTACGGCGTGGCTATATGTCTCACTGGACTGAGATTTAAGAGAAAAAAATGAAAATATGAAAAGAAAGTTTTGCATGGATCTTGATGTAAGATCCGACGGACCTATATAGCATCGACTGTGACTTATAGCAAGCATGATGAATATAAGGACGATGACAATGGATAATAATTGTCTTACATATTTAGAAACATAATTAAAGAAAAACCACATGCGGCAACGCCAAAATACACAAGGGAAAAAGAAGAAGGAAGACAACGATCCGGCTTGCTGATCTCTACTTTCTTGATGCGTTGCTGCAGGCCGCGAGAACTAGTCTCCGCGGCGAGCGGCGACGAGCTCTTTCTTGTCCTCTAGATACTGGTTGAGAGTAGTCACGGATTCCTCCACCATCCTTCTGCGCTCGATGCGCAGCATGGCATTCTCGTCCATAAGTTTCTCGACGATGACGCCGGTCCTCTTCAACAAGGCAGTGGTCTGCTCCTGCTGCTCCGCACTTCCGACGATCTTCGCCCTCAGTAGGTCGCGCTCGGCCCGGAGCTTCACATTGCTCTCATTTAGTTGCCGGATGACATTGGTAGACTATTCAAACGAGGCTTTCAGGTCTTCTTGCAACCTCGCCCACCTGGAGATATGATCCATCTGCCTAAGGACGAGGGCACGCATGCGCATGTAAGAGTCCTTGCCTGCCTGCGAGACATTTTCCCAGGTCGCCGCGGCGCGGGTGGACATCTCTACTGCATTTACGGCACGGCGAGACATCTCTTCTGCTTCCACGGTGCGGCTGGACCAGTCTGCTGCATCGACGGCACGGCGAGACCTCCGTGCTACTTCGGCGGCACGGCGGGACCTCTCTGCTGCTACGGCCGTGCGGCGGGACATGTTGGCTGCTTTTGCGACGAGGCGGGACATCTCTCGTGCTTCCGCTTCCAGGCCCGCCTCTCCCTGGTGGCAATCTCTCGACCCAGAACTCATGCTGGCCATGGCGGACGCAAGGGAACGATGATGAATGACTCGTTTATTTTTTATTTTTTGTGGATGAGGAGTTGAGGAGGAATGTGCATTCATCTTGGAGTAGTAGTATTTATAACCGCGTAGTAATACGCTCCTAAGTTGGAAATCGTTTAGGTTTTGATCGGTGTGAACAAGTTTGCAATTTGAAATGTGACGGGACGCGGCCTCCCTGTTCTTCTAAAAAATTTGTGACAGGACGCATGCTCAAAATTTACTGACGGTTATATGTGCAGCACTATTCCCGGAAGGCGTAACATGGACACGTACGCCTTCTCGCTCGCGTACGTGGCGTTTGCACCATAGGGTGCACCGCAATAGGCAATGTCAGCACACGTCTTGTTCCAACAACCGTGCGCGCTCGTTATTACCATCACGCATTATTCTTTTAATTAGAATGTGTGTGCCCGTCTAGCGCACACACGTTGATCTATCTAACTCTCTCAGTTTGTTGTGGCTAATCGCAAATAGTTCATCCATGTGAAGTGTATGCCATCAATCGCAGACACTTTGATCTGGCTGACCTGTTTCTACTCTGTTTCCTAATCGCAAATATTTAATCCTTCTGAAGCATATGCCCTCAATCACACACACCTTGATCTGGCTGACCGTTTCTTTTGTGTTGCCTAATCACAAATAGTTCATCCGAGTGAACCGTATGCTCTATATCGCACACGCCTTCATCAGGCTGCCCGTTTCTGTTGTTCCGCCTCATCACAAACAGATCATTGGACTGAACCGTATGCCCTGGAACACACACCTAACTAAAATCTGAACCATGTTTGATGGCTCCGCCATCGCAAACGTTTTGCACCTTTTTTGACGGTTCTTTTACACCACTATTTGTGATTATTGCATCACACATAGTTTCGCCGAAGGGTCTCTGATCGTAGTGTCGCGTTAGCAGCATCCTGCAGTAGTGTGATTGTGTTATTGACAGAGTTCTTCAATCACTGCCACCAAGCTACAAAGGCTTTGTAATGAACTATAATATGCAAGGGATGAACAAAACAATTCCTGAGCTCTTCGCAATGCTTAAGTCTACAACATATCTATAATTTTTTATTGTTCCATGCTATTATATTATCTGTTTTGGATGGTTTATATGCATTAATATGCTATATTGTAATATTTTTGGGACTAACCTATTAACTTAGAGACCAGTGCCAGTTTATGTTTTTCCTTGTTTTTGAGTTTCACAGAAAAGGAATACCAAACGGAGTCTAAACGAAATAAAACCTTTGCAATGATTTTTCTTCGACCAGAAGACACCCTAGAGACTTGGAGCGCAAGTCAAAAGAGCCACGAGGTGGCCACAAGGGTGGAGGGAGTGCCTAGGGAGGTAGGGCGCGCCCCCTACCTTGTGGGCCCCTCGGTGACCCCCTGACCTTGATCTTCCTCCTATATATTCACATATATTCCCAAACCACCAGAAGTATCCACGAAAACACTTCTCCACCACCGCAACCTTCTGTTCCCGTGAGATCCCATCTTGGAGCCTTTTCCGGCATCCTGCCGGAGGGGGATTCGATCATGGAGGGCTTCTACATCAACTCTATTGACCTTCCAATGAAGCATGAGTAGTTTACCGCAGACCTACGGGTCCATAGCTAGTATCTAGATGGCTTCTTCTCTCTATTTGATTCTCAATACCATGTTCTCCTTGATGTTCTTGGAGATTTATCTGATGTAATCTTCTTTTGAGGTATGTTTGTCGAGATCTGATGAATTGTGGATTTATGATCAGCTTATCTATAAATATTATTTAAATATTCTCTGAATTCTTGTATGCATGATTTGGTATCTTTGTAATTCTCTTCGAACTATCAGTTTGGTTTGGCAAACTAGATTGTTTTTCTTGCAATGGGAGAAGTGCTTAGCTTTGGGTTCAATCTTGCAGTGTCCTCACCCAGTGACAAAGAACGGGTAGCGAGGCACGTATTGTATTGTTGCCATCGAGGATAAAAATATAGGGTTTACATCATATTGCTTGAGTTTATTCCTCTACATCATGTCATCTTACTTAAAGCGTTACTCTATTCTTTATGAACTTAATACTCCATATGCAGGCAGGAGTCGGTCGATGTGTGGAGTAATAGTAGTAGATGCAGGCAGGGGTCGGTCCATGTGTGGAGTAATAGTAGTAGATGCAGGCAGGAGTCGGTCTACTTGACACGGACGTGATGCCTATATTTCATAATCATTGCCTTGGATATCATCATAACTTTGCGCTTTTCTATCAATTGCTCGACAGTAATTTGTTCACCCGCCGTATTATTTCCAATCTTGAGAGAAGCCTCTAGTGAAACCTATGGCCCTTGGGTCTATTTTCCAACATATTAGTTTCTGATCTACTATTTTGCAGTATTTTACTTTCATATCTATAAACCCAAAACCCCCAAAATATTTACTTTATATTTTGTTTAGTTTTATTTATCTCTATCAGATCTCACTTTTGCAAGCGACCGTGAAGGGATTGGCCACCCCTTTATCCCGTTGGGTGCTAGTTGTTTGATTGTTTGTGCATGTATTGGTGATTTGTGCGTTCTTCTCCTACTGGATTGATACATTGTGTCATATCACGGGTTCTGGCAAAACCCTTAAGGTTTGAACACTGGGGTGCGCGCGAAGATCTCCCCCTACCGATCCATGTCCTAGCTTCGCTAAGATCTCACGGGCTAACTCGACGAACTCACAACACAAGGGACACAAGATTTACACTGGTTCGGGCCACCATTGTGGTGTAATACGCTACTCTAGTGTTGTGGTGGTGGATTGCCTCTTGGGCTGAGGATGAACAGTACAAGGGGAAGAACAGCCTCCTCGGCAGAGGTGTTCTTGTGCTTGGTGAACTTGTGGATGGGTTGGGTCTCTCCCTAGCTATAGTGGTGGCTAGTCCTATTTATAGAGGCCCTGGTCCTCTCCCCAAATACTGAGTGGGAAGGGAGCCAATAACAGCCAATTCGAAAGGGGATAGCTAGTACAACTTATCCTGACAAAAGCAGTCTTCGCCTGCCAAAGGCTCCTGTGGTGACGCCATCTTGGGCTCCACAGTGACCTCCGTCTTGCCGTCCTGCTGGTCTTGGTATTGTTGTACTGATATGGAAACCTTTGCTTGACACCTCAGTACTCTGCGTCTGCGCTTGCCTCCTTTGCACCAAAGAGGAAACAAGGACACTGTGCACGCTGGCGCCCGCCTGGCCTTGGTTGTCATGGCTCACGTCATTGGAACCTCGCGAGGTTTGCCTGGCCTTGATCTCTCCGCCCCTCGCGAGCCAGCCTGGTGAGGCCGCTCCTGAGGAGGTCTTGTGTCGTCCGCCTCGCGAGGCATGGCCCCTCGCGAGGGTCTTGAATGCTTGTTGGTGAAGATGGGTCATACGGGCCTGCTCGCAGAGCCACGCCGTGGGCCGCAGGCAGGCAAGTCTGGGGACCCCCATTCCCAGAACGCCGACAGTAGCCCCTGGGCCCAAGGCGCGCTCGGGCTTGGCTATGAAGCGAAGCCAAGGGGAAAGTGCGGAGCACCGCGGGCCCCAATAGCCTGCGGCCTCGGTCGACGCATGGCAGTTGATTGGACGTGGGCGTCTCCGCTTCCGCACGCTGCCTTGGAATCCGCCTGGCTATGCGGCCACAACAACCTACACAGTTATTCTTCCATCTCCTGCGCCATACTCCTCCAATTCCTCTGCTTCCCCCGGACTCCGCTCATCTTTCCAATCTAACCTGAGCTCTGCTCACTCCATCGCCATGGCGCTGACACAAGCAGATAAGGGGAAGAAACCTCTGTCTTTGGCTAGTGCGCCTCCGGCCGCCAAGCCCGCAGTTGGCCGATCGCTGGTGCTCAACGATGAGGCCATGGGCATGTGCGAATGCAACATGGCATCACAACATAACTCTATGACTCAAAGTATTTATTCAATAGGCTCTGAGGAGCAAGATATTACAAACATGGGTCTCATGACCCAACATTCAGAGCATACAAGTCAAAGCACATGCGGAAGCTTGACATGTCTGATTACAGACATCTACAAATGAAAAAGGCTGAGAAGCCTGACTATCTACAAGACCTTGCCGAGGGCACAAGATCGTACCTGAGGTAACAAGCTAAACGTCGAAGTCCATGCAGAACTACTAGCAAGACTGAACTCTCTCTGCAAAAACATAAATTAAGCAAACGTGAGTACAAATGTACCCAGCAAGACTTACATCATAACTAACTACATATGCATCATTATCAACAAAGGGATGGTGGGGTTTAACTGCAGCAAGCCATCTTTGACTCAGTGGCTAACCTGAGCTACTACTGCAAGTAACTCTTTTGAGGTGGCGCACACGAGTCCACATATTCACCATTTCAATACACCACTATGGATCCGCTCCCGTCTCCCTACGAGAACGCCATTGTCGGTGTCAAAACCAGTGGATCTCGGGTAGGGGGTCCCGAACTGTGCGTCTAAGGCGGATGGTAACAGGGGGCAGGGGACACAATGTTTACCCAGGTTTGGGCCCTCTTGATGGAGGTAATACCCTACGTCCTGCTTGATTGTTCTTGATGATATGAATATTACAAGAGTTGATCTACCACGAGATCGTAGAGGCTAAACCCTAGAAGCTAGCCTATGGTATGATTGTATGTTGTCCTACGGACTAAACCCTCCGGTTTATATAGGCACTGGAGGGGGCTAGGGTTACACAAAGTCGGTTACAAGGGAGGAGATCTACACATCCGTAATGCCTAGCTTGCCTTCCACGCCAAGGAAAGTCCCATCTGGACACGGGACGAAGTCTTCAATCTTGTATCTTCAAAGCCCAACAGTCCGGCCAAAGGATATAGTCCGGCTGTCCGGATACCCCCTAATGCAGGACTCCCTCAGTAGCCCCTGAACCAGGCTTCAATGATGATGAGTCCGGCGCGCAGTTTTGTCTTCGGCATTGCAAGGCGGGTTCCTCCTCCGAATACTCCATGGAAGATTTTGAACACAAGGATAGTGTCCGGCCCTGCAAAATAATTTCCACATACCACCATAGAGAGAATAATATTTCCAAAAATTAATCTGCTGACGTGTTTTGACAGCACGACGTTACGTCATGGCCCGGTCATTATTCAAACTGTTTTTCTCAACCAGCACCGCACATATCGTGAGGCGGTTTTCTTGACACGTCTTGTCGAAGCAGTGATCGTGTCCCCTTATTACGGGATTCTCATCAATACGGACGTGGGTAACCCACTCGTGCCCGTTCGTATGACTCCTCGATTTTAGGCGAGTCCAAAACGGCCGCGAGTAGGACGCTTGACATTCACTATCTTTATAAAGAGGCCAAGACCCATCCCTTTTTCCTCTCGCGCTCAATCGAATCCTTCCCCCACCTCGAGTTCTAACACCCCAGGCTCATGTCAGGTGCTTCGGACCTTCAACCATGTCAGGATCCAACCTCCAAGGTCGGTGGATGCCTTCCTCGGTCACAGAGGAGGACATCAAGAAGCTGAGAGAGGCCAGATATCTGACCGCCGAAATTTCGCACAGGCTGCCCGCCCGAGGGCAGGTCATCCCCACTCCCGAACCCAACGAGAGTGTTTTGTTCGTCTCTCACTTCTTCCGAGGATTAGGCCTCGCTCTAGGTCCCTTTGTTAGGGGACTCATGTTCTATTATGGGCTGGATTTCCACGATCTGGCCCCGGATTCCCTCCTTCACGTCTCGTCGTTCATTGTCGTGTGTGAGGCCTTCCTCCGCATTGCCCCTCACTTCGGCCTGTGTCTCAAGACCTTTAGAGTGCGGAGGTGCCGTAATAAGAAAAAGCGCTGATGCTCCATGGCCAGAGGGTTCCTTCCCAGAGGTGTCCAGTTTGTGGCAGCGGGAGTGGTTTTATATCACAGTTCCCCGAAGTGCCAAGTGGGAAACCGTCCCTGTATTTTGCTCGGCCCCCCACCACAACTGACGTCATGGATCAACGAGGGGCTAAACTGGGGTCCAGTAAAGGATGTGCTGATATTGCAGAGCCGCATCCGAGATCTCATTGAGAGAGACGTCAACCTGGTCACGGTGATGCAGGTCATGCTAGTTTGCCAGGTCCCGCCTTGCAAACGTAGACCTCTCCGTTTGTGGGAGTTCAACCCAGAGGGACCGTGAATCATTCAACACTTCCTCAGCATGACGCTCGAGGAGATGTACAAGTTGTTTTTCGGACCCCAAATAAAGTGTCCGGACATCACCGAGGATGCGGGTCTGAGCTGTAATCGCCCGGATACCCAAGTAAGTAATCCCATGGCTGAACACACTGTTTCTCTTATTCATCATAACGTCATTCTGAAAAGTCGCTCTTTGACCAGGACTGGATAACAAAGGCGAAGATGATCAGGTGTCCAGCCCCCCTTCCCGAGGGCTTGGCCAATCCAGTACTAGACAGAATGCTCGAGCCGGCACCTTATCAAGTGCCCTCGAAGGAAGATAAAGGGGGGAATAAAGAGGCCGAAAGCGAGCTTCGCTCACTACTCATCCCAACCGGGGGAATGAGCGCCTCCGTGAAGGAGGATAACCAGGGAGAAGAATCTGACATTCCCTCTCCCCGAGGAAAGAAGAGGACCACCTCTGAAGATCCGGAAACAGAGGTTTCCAAATGGGGGAAGAAAATCTTCGCCAGAGGGTCCTGCCTCGGGTGGTACCCTTGCTGCACAGTGTCCACAAGGGAATCAGCCCTCTATTGAGCTATAAGTAATCAAAAAGTACTTAGTAGTGAAAATATCCTACCTTAATTCTGAAGACAATAACCAAAGCTTATATCTTGTAGTTCGGATCATAGCCCTTCTCGACAGAGTTCGTCTTTGGGGGATCTTCTTCCGGAGATGATGGAGAGTGAAACACCTCCCCCTGCCACCCCGCCTCATGAGGCGGGCGACCCTGAAGTGTCATTATGGAGGGTTTCTCCTGATCCGCCAATGCCAGGGGGTAATCCCTTGGCCACCTGGATTCCTCAGTATTCTGCTCCTAAAGAGAGCAACAGAAAGAGTCCGGAACCGTATAGTGTGCGGTCTGACGTACTGAAGGATCTTCTGGAGCAAGCGGCCATCTCAGAAGCGCATCGTATGCTAATGAGTACGGTAGTTGAAATGATTTCATCTGCTGAAAGCGGATTGCATGAAGCTTTTATGAGTCTGCTGAAAGGCTTTGAGGTACGTGAAATAGTGTATGTTTTTGATGGTACCACACATGTTAGGTGTGCCCTATGCAGATAGTAGCCCCTGAGACTCTGGTTGTCATCGAAAACGGTGGCAAACAGAGGATCATAGACCTAGGTAATAACCAGACCACCTTTATGTGTAGGTGGCTGAAGCTCCGGTGGCTAGCCGGACAGATGGGTTTGCCGAGCTAAAGCGGCAACTTGATGCGGCAGATGCTGACATCGTGCTTGTCAACAAGCGGACTGCCTCGCCTGGGCCTTCTAGTACATTCATCAATGCCAAGCCTCGAAGCGAGAGATTATTCATCTGAAATTGTATTTCGCCAAAGCCTTCGACACGATCGAGCACGCCCCCATGCTTACATCATGAAACACATGGGCTTCAACGACAAGTGGCTATCTTGGATTGATTGTATTTTTTCCACTGGCAGATCTTCTGTGTTGCTTAACGGGGTTCCTGGCCGACAGTTTCATTGCCGTACGGGTGTACGCCAGGGTGACCCACTGTCCCCCCTAATCTTTGTCCTTGCCGCTGACCTCCTCTAGGCTGCCATTAATGATGCCTTCCGACAAGGACGAATCCAACTGACCTTCCCATGTCCAGGTCAAACAGAATACCCGGTGATACAATACGCGGATGATACGATTCTAATAATGCTAGCTTGCCTGCAACAAGCTGCCACCATGAAAGAGATGCTGACTGACTATGCTTCATCGATTGGCTTGCGAATCAATTTTCATAAGTCGACACTTATACCAATCAATCTCTCTGCTGTTGCAGCCACTACCTTTGCAAATCTATTTGGCTGCTCCGTTGGGACGATGCTGTTTACTTACCTCGGATTACCCCTTGGTACCTCCAAACCCACAATCCGAGATCTCATGCCGCTTGTTTGCAGTGCTGAATGACGTCTCACCTCCACTATTGCAATGATGTCGTATGACGGTAAGCTCTCTTGGCTCAATGCTACGGTCACCTCGCTCCTCATCTACGCCATGTGCACACTTAAGTTCCTGCCAAAACTGATTGAGATGCTAGACAAGATCAGGAGGAGATGTCTTTGGACCAAGAAATCTGAGCAAGGAGAGAAATGTAACTCCCTTGCTGCATGGGAGATGGTTTGTAAGCCAAAGAAGCATGGAGGTCTCGGGGTCATCAACATCAAGCTGCAAAATGAAGCCTTACTAATGAAATTCGTCCATAAATTTTACAACAAGATGGATATACCATGGGTGCAACTCCTGTGGGACGCCTACTATACTGACAAGATACCACATGCTGTACCACCGGTCGACTCTTTCTGGTGGCGAGACATCTTGAAGCTCACCCCAATCTTCCGCGGCATCTCGCAGGTACAAGTGGTGTCTGGCATGTCTGCATTGTTTTGGAAAGATCTATGGGGACACAATGTACTCCAAAACACACACCCCCATGCCTTCTCCTTTGCCATGCATGAAGATACTTCCATCAAGGGGTTCTTGGAGACCACGTCACTGGCTGCGGCTTTTGACCTCCCACTCTCGCCATAGGCTTTATCTAAGGTGCGGATATCCAAAGGCTCTCCCTGCTCATAAGCCCGACCACTTCCATTAATGACATTTGGCACTATATTTGGGGCAAGACAGAGTACAAATCACCAGACTACTATCAATATTTCTTCAGAGACGCCCATGCCCACCCCATCTTCAAATGTCTTTGGCATTCGCATTGCATCATGAGGATTAAGGTCTTCGGCTGGCTCTTATTTCATGACAGGCTCAACACACATAACATGCTGAAACGACGCCACTATGACATCGGTAATGCTCACATTTGCCTTCTTTGTGGGGGCCCAGATGAAGAGATGGTGGACCATATGATCTTTACATGCCCTTTCAGTCAAGCGTGTTGGAGTCAACTTGGGATCGTCTGGCCGAGATTTGACTGCCGTCTACACATTTTGCAAACAACCAAGGACTCATGGAGCGGTCCTCTATTCCTTGACATTTTCCTCGTGGTAGCTGGGAGCTTATGGAAGGAAAGAAACAACAAGCATTTTAGAAGGATGGACCCTTCCATCAACTCCTGGCTTCAGAGGTTCAAGGGCTCACTCTGCCCTCATAACTTCCTTCTTAGTTGCTTTGACACATAAGTAGTTTTCCTGATATACTTACTTGGCTTGTGACTTTACTTTCACCTCTGACCATACCCACATTTTGGATGGGTGTGGTCAAGCTGCTTGTAAATATGATGTAACTATGTAAAACAACTCCATTATATATGAAAACACAATAGGAGCCTCTCCTACTGTCCTTCCCATAAAAAACAAGCGGCTTGACGAGGCACGGGGTAAGTGATTTCTCCGGTGATCAACACATAGTAAGAGGAGCATGATGCCAGTATCTTTAATATGTTGTGACTGCAGATGGAGCTTCCACGTGGAGACCCTTCGGGCGGAAATTGCCCGAGCCAAGGAGCAAGCCAGAAATAGCGATGCGGCCGCTCTAAAGGCGGTCGAAGAGCTGACGGCCGAACAGGCCGCACATTGCCAGAGCCAAGAAAGAATGGCCAAGATGGCCGTTGAGTTGAAAGATGCTGCCGACCGTTACCAGCTTCTTGAAGAAGAAAACCGTGCGAAGGCGACGGACCTAGAGAAGGCCATGGTAGCATCCTAGGAAGCCCGTTCCAAAATACGAGCGACGAAGGAGGAGCTACATCAAGCTGGAGATATCACAGCTGGGAAGCCCTTTTTGTTGCGGACTAAGTTTGGAGATCCAAAGTATGCACCTCTTGATCAACTATGGAGTTCTGCACACGCCTACGTGGATTTGGCGGCAAGTGCTGCTGATGCGGCCGAGTACTTCAAGGATCAAAAAGATCGCGAAGTGGAAAAGCTGTTCTGGTCACAGTTCCATGCTCCAGTGCGTCCGCTGCTGTTGAATGAGCAAGTGGCCGAGTGGGCCGAGCTCCATAGGTTGTCCGGACTTGCCATGAGGTCTGTTGTGGATCATCTGTGGCCGGGAGGGCCAAGGCCGAATAGTTACTTCAGTTTAGTGCAACAATTCCTTGGTGCCGTGCTGCACATAGATGCTATGAAGAGGTAGGCGTGCATAGAGGGTGCACAGATGGCCTTTGCCCATGTCAAGACATACTGGGCGGAGATGGAGGCCACCACTGTTGCAACACAGGGTTCGGCCGTGGGCCAAGTGGCTGCCAAGCACTACTTTGAAGAAGTTCTTGAAGGCGCTCATTCGATAGAGGCTCAGTGCTCAAAGAATATTATGTTCTAGTGACATGTACTCCCATTGTAAAAACAATGTTTTATTGAGCTATCAAGGCTATATTTATACTTTTGCCTGAAAGTATTATGATGCCTCCTGTGCAGCCGTTTATATGGATACGTATATAATCTGAAAGTTTGCAGTCGTCGGCTTCCGCCCCCACGCATATAATGCGGGGGTGTTCGCAAAAAATGCGTATTCACACTTGATCCAACATCTTGGTCCATTAAGGAGGTGGTAGCGCAGCGAACGAGGCAATCAGACTATATTGCTTTAACACTTTCACTTAGCCATAGGAGTTTGACTGTGGGGCTACTATATAGCCCCTCGTACTTCTGTGCTCGTCCGAATACAGGGCACGTACGTACATGACCGGGAAACGGCCCTTCATTAATGCGGAGGAATCCCGAAGATTCCATTGAGTCATCGAGTGGCTGACCAGTCTCGCGCTTTATCATGACAGTCAGTTTTCGACTTTCTCTACTGAGGTGCTCATCCGGATGAACCAGGGCACAATCGCAGTAGTTCTCCCAGTGCTACCTTAGCCGATATAGTGGAACGTAAGGTACCAAAACGTGGGATCCGGGAAAACCCAACATTTGACCAAAGACATGATTCGGAGCTGATGCATATAAGGCCAAACTCGCGACGCCGAACACTCCCTAAGGTATTCGGTCTTTATAACATATGTCGGGCTGAACGAGGCCCTTAATAATAAACCCCGGATGTCCAGGTATGTGCAATATCCTGATGTGGCCACATGGCAATACGTTGGCATCCTTCTCGGTTGTGTTGAGTATCTGGAGGATGTGAACAACAAGAGACAGTAAAAAAGGTTTATGCAGGGTCTTAATCTAAAAAGAAACCTTTGAGTAGGTCCCTGCTGCACGTCTGCGCCTGTGTCTCTGTTGTGCCGTGTCCTGGATGGGTGTAGCACGATTGTCATCTGTAAAAGAGAAGAACTTAGGTGAAAGTTGCCGTGCTAGAAAATTGGTTATTATCAATAAACCATTAAAATTCAAGATAAGTCAAGTTGAGCCGGACTAGCCCTGATTACACGCGGGAAGCCCCTGGTACCGTCTAGGAGGGCTTGATCATCGAACCAATGTCATGTATATGTAGTGGTGCACCGGACTCGTCTAACCGTGTCCGTGGTCTTGACGACCTGTCATTTTTTATGGTTGGTGAGGCCGTCTAGTGCTCGGCGGCTAGAGCCGCCGCACATTCTTCTGCGCGTAGAGCACACTCAGTATTTCTGCTAACTGTGATGGTGCCACGTGGACCAGGCATCTTAAGCTTGAGAGATGCGTAATGCGGGATTGCATCAAAATGAGCGAAAGCTGCTCTTCCGAGTAGTGCCCGATAGCCACTTTGGAATGGAGCGATGTAGAAAGTTAACCTTTCGCTTCGGAAGTTGTCGGAAGAACCGAATACAACCTATAGTAATAGAGAGCCCGTGCAGCGGGCCTCTAGGCCTGGTATTACTCCCTTGAAGGTAGTAGTACGGTGGCTTATTTTTGTCGGGTCTATCCCCATTTTGCAGACTGTGTCCTGATATATCAGATTTAGCCCACTGTCGCCGTCCATGAGGACTCGTGTGAGATGGTATCCATTTATTATTGGGTCTAACACCAAAGCATCCAATCCTTCGTGCCGGATGCTTGTTGTGTGATCCCCGTGATCAAAAGTGCTCGGGCAGGCCAACTAGGGGTTGAACCTAGGGACGGGCTCTATGGCGCGTGTGTCTCGGAGTCCATGTTTGCTTCTCCTCTTCATCACATGGATCATGTTGACTGTTTTAACCTCTGGTGGGAATTTTTTTTGTCCTCCAGTGCTTTGCTGACGAGGCTCGTCCTCGTCTTCGCTTGGTGTCTCCCCCCTTGTGTTTAGTGTTTATCTTACCTACCTGCTTGAAGACCCAACATTCTCCGTTGGTGTGATTTGCAGGTGTATCGGGGGTGCCATGAATATGACATAGTTTGTCAAGAATCTTGTTTAGGCCAGACGGTCCGTCTCTGCTGCCTTTGAAAGGCTTTTTCCGCTGGCCTGGCCGAGAGCCCCTGAATCCGACGTTTACCGCTGTATTATCTGGGCTATCTTCTTTATTTCGATGCTTGTTTTTATTACATCGTGGTTTTCCATTGCCATCCCGACGTTTACCGCTGTATTATCTGGGCTATCTTCTTTATTTCGATGCTTGTTTTTATTACATCGTGGTTTTCCATTGCCATCCCTGACTTCGGATGTGCTTGGGTCACTGGTGGTACTGCGGGCTAACCAGCTGTCTTCGCCTGCGCAAAAGCGGGTCATGAGACTTGTTAGAGCTGCCATTGTTCTCGGTTTTTCTTGCGCGAGGTGTCTGGCGAGCCATTCGTCTCGGACGCTGTGTTTGAAAGCTGCTAAGGCTTCCGCGTCCGGACAGTCAACGATTTGGTTCTTCTTGGTGAGAAACCTGTTCCAAAGCTTTCGGGCGGACTCTCTGGACTATTGAATTATATGACTTAAATCATCTGCATCCGGAGGTCGCACATAGGTCCCTTGAAAATTAGCCCGAAAAGCATCCTCGAGCTCCTCCCAACTTCCTATTGAGTTTTCGGATAGGCTTTTGAGCCAGTGCCGGGCTGGTCCTTTAAGTTTGAGGGGCAAGTATTTAATGGCATGGAGATCGTCTCCGCGAGCCATATGGATATGGAGGATAAAGTCCTCAATCCAGACCCCAGGGTCTGTGGTCCCGTCGTGCGCCTCTATGTTCACTGGTTTGAATCCTTCTGGGAATTCGTGGTCCAACACTTCATCGGTGAAACATAGGGGGTGTGCGGCACCCCTATACTTGGATGTACCAAGGCTTTCAGACGGTTGTGGAATTTGATTTTGATTTTGTGCCGGAGCATGTTTCCTCGATCCATAGATGGATCTGGTCATACCGGATTTTTGGCACAAGTCCTCACGTACATCGTGTGTTAACTTATGTGCGTATTTGTTATCGCTCTATCGCGGTCACAAGGTGGTGGATCCGGCTGGTTGGCCGTTTCATTTTTTGGCTGTGTGGGCTCTAAGGCCTCGTCGTCGAATTCAGGTAACAGCTTGCGCTTTGGATAGCTCTTTGTGTGGTAACTTCCACCATACTTTGCTTCGTTGTCGAGCACTTTGTTCCACATGCTGTTGAGTGTATTTTGTGTGGCCCTAAGCCTTTGCTTCTGCTTCTTCGGACTCCTCGCTGTGGCAATAAGCCTTCAACGGAGGTTCTCTTGCTCCAAGTGCGTTTCCGGGATGATGTGTGCATCTTCGTCCGGACTGTTTTTCTCCCCAGAGGGGGTTTGATGAGGTTTATACTCGGCTTCGCCGTGTTCGGACGTCGGATCCGCACTATGTTCGCCGCTTGCAGCCTCATCGTGCTCTACCGCCGGGGCAATGTGATCCGTCGTTTCCTCTGGAGTCGACTGGAGTGTTATTTTCTCTTGCGTTGTTATCGCTGTTTTTGCTATGGTGGGACTTAGAGCGGCGCCGCTGACGTCGGCGCTTGGGTTGCTTCTTGGAGGGGCCATCCTCCGCTGTCTCTTCGCCATTGCCTTCTTTGGGTGTATCCACCATGTATATATCATGTGATGAAGTGGCTGTCCAGCGCCCTGTGGGCGCTGGTTCCTGTTCATCTCCTGCATCTTCGTCCATGCCGTTGATGTCTTCAGAGTCGAAGTTGAGCATGTCGGTTAAGTCATCGACAGTGGCTACTAAGTGGGTGGTGGGCGGGCAGCGAATTTCTTCATCGTCCATATCCCATTCTAGCCGGACGTAGTTCGGCCAGGGTTCTCCTGACAAGGAGAGAGACTTTAATGAATTTAGCACATCGCCGAGAGGCGAGTGCTGAAAGATATCCGCGGAGGTGAACTCCATGATCAGCGCTGAGGGAGTCCTGGATTAGGGGGTCTCCGGACAGCCGGACTATCTCCATTGGCTGGACTGTTAGACTATGAAGATACAAGATTGAAGACTTCGTCTCGTGTCCGGATGGGACTCTACTTGGCGTGGAAGGCAAGCTAGGTAATACGTATATGGATATCTCCTCCTTTATAACCGACCTTGTGTAACCCTAACCCTCTCCGGTGTCTATATAAACCGAAGGGTTTTAGTCCGTAGGACAACAATCACAACATACAATCATACCGTAGGCTAGCTTCTAGGGTTTAGCCTCTCTAATCTCGTGGTAGATCTACTCTTGTAACACCCATATCTTCAATATTAATCAAGCAGGACATAGGGTTTTACCTCCATCAAGAGGGCCCGAACCTGGGTAAAACTTCGTGTCCCTTGCCTCCTGTTACCATCCGGCCTAGACGCACAGTTCGGGACCCCCTACCCGAGATCCGCCGGTTTTGACACCGACATTGGTGCTTTCATTGAGAGTTCCTCTGTGTCGTCGCTGTTAGGCTTGATGGCTCCCACTATCATCGGTAGCGATGCGGTCCAGGGTGAGACTTTTCTCCCCGGACAGATCTTCGTATTCAGCAGCTTTGCACTGCGGGCTAATTCGCTTGGCCATCTGGAGCAGATTGAAAGCTACGCCCCTGGCCATCAGGTCAGATTTGGAAGTTTGAATTACACGGCCAACATCCGTGGGGACTTGATCTTCGATGGATTCGAGCCACAGCCGGGCGCGCCGCACTGTCGCGATGGGTGTGACTTAGCTCTGCCATCGGACGGTACCCCAGAGGCCGTGCCCGCATCAGCTCCGACACTTAGCTCGGAGCCAACTGTGCCAATCGAGGACATGTGGCTAGACACCGCCTCAGGGGCTGCAGTCTCGACGGCGATCGAGCCAAACACCAGCATAATCCTCCGCACGGCCCATGACTCCAAGGTGTCGGACTCTCTTCCGGACCCAGAACCATCCGCGCCCCTGCCAATCGAATCCGATTGGGCGCCGATCATGGAATTCACCGCCGCGGATATCTTTCAGCACTCGCCCTTCGACGACATCCTGAATTCACTGAGGTCTCTCTCTTTGTCAGGAGAGCCCTGGCCGGATTATGGCCAACAGGATTGGGATGCGGACGACGAAGAAATTCGTGGCCCACCCACCACCCACTTTGTAGCCACTGTCGATGATTCAACGTACATGCTCGACTTCGACTCCGAAGACATCGACGGTATGGACGACGATGTAGGAGACGAACATGAACCAGCACCTATAGGGCACTGGAAAGTCACCTCGTCGTATGACATATACATGGTGGATACACCCAATGAAGGCAACGACGATGATATAGCAGAGGATGACCCCTCCAAGAAGCAACCCAAGCGCCAACGTCAGCGGCGCCGCTCTAAGTCCCGCCAAAGCAAAAGTGGTGATACCGGCACAGGAGATAATAACACTCCGAATAGCGCCAAAGACAACAACAATCCCCTCCAGCAAGATTTAGAGCAGGAGGATGAAGGAGCCAGCTCTCCTGAGAGGGCGGCTGGCAGAGAGGAGGAGGATGACAATTACATGCCCCCCTCTGAAGACGAGGCAAGCCTCGGCGACGATGACTTCACCATACCAAAGGATCCCGTCGAACAAGAGCGCTTCAAGCGCAGGCTTATGGCCACGGCAAATAGCCTGAAGAAAAAGCAGCAGCAGCTTCAAGCTGATCAAGACCTGCCAGCTGACAAATGGACTGAAGTCCTCGTGGCCGAGGAATATAAACTCGACCGTCCCTCCAAGAGTTACCCAAGGCGCAGGTTACTACCCCGACTGGAGGAAGAAGCGTATGATACGGCTGATCGGCCACCTCGTGGCCGCGATAGAGAGGCATTCCAGCCAAAAGCTCAGCCTCCACCCCAACACCATCCAAATAAAAAGGCATGGGGAGATACGCCATGCTAGGGAACGTAGTAATTTCAAAAAATTTCCTACGCACACGCAAGATCATGGTGATGCATAGCAACGAGAGGGGAGAGTGTTGTCTACGTACCCTCATAGACCGAAAGCGGAAGCGTTAGCACAACGCGGTTGATGTAGTTGTACGTCTTCACGGCCTGACCGATCAAGCACCGAAACTACGGCACCTCCGAGTTCTAGCACACGTTCAGCTCGATGACGATCCCCGGACTCCGATCCAGCAAAGTGTCGGGGACGAGTTCCGTTAGCATGATGGCGTGGTGACGATCTTGATGTTCTACCATCACAGGGCTTCGCCTAAGCACCGCTACAATATTATCCAGGATTATGGTGGAAGGGGGCACCGCACACGGCTAAGAGAACGATCACGAAGATCAACTTGTGTGTCTAGAGGTGCCTCCTTGCCCCTGTATATAAAGGAGCAAGGGGGAGGCCGGCCGGCCCTTGAGGCGCACCAAGGAGGGGGGAGTCCTCCTCCTAGTAGGAGTAGGACTCCCCTTTCCTAGTCCAACTAGGAAGAGGGAAGGGGGAAGGAAAGAGAGGGAGAGGGAAAGAGGGGCCGCGCCCCCTCCCCTAGTCCAATTCGGACTCCCCATGGGAGGGGGCGCGCCACCTCCTGGGCTGCTGCCCTCTCTCTCCCATCAGGCCCACTAAGGCCCAATACTTCCCCGGGGGGTTCCGATAACCCTTCCAGCACTCCGGTTTTCTCCGAAATCACCCGAAACACTTTCGGTGTCCGAATATAGCCGTCCAATATATCGATCTTTATGTCTTGACCATTTCGAGACTCCTCGTCATGTCCGTGATCATATCCGGGACTCCGAACAACCTTTGGTACATAAAAATATATAAACTCATAATGAAACTGTCATCGTAACGTTAAGCGTGCGGACCCTACAGGTTCGAGAACAATGTAGACATGACTGAGACACGTCTCCGGTCAATAACCAATAGCGGAACCTGGATGCTCATATTGGCTCCCACATATTCTACGAAGATCTTTTATCGGTCAAACCGCATAACAACATACGTTGTTCCCTTTGTCATCGGTATGTTACTTGCCCGAGATTTGATCGTCGGTATCTCAATACCTAGTTCAATCTCGTTACCGGCAAGTCTCTTTACTCGTTCCGTAATAGATCATCCCGCAACTAACTTATTAGTTGCAATGCTTGCAAGGCTTATGTGATGTGCATTACCGAGAGAGCCCAGAGATACCTCTCCGACAATCGGAGTGACAAATCCTAATCCCGAGTACGCCAACCCAACAAGTACCTTCGGAGACACCTGTAGAGCACCTTTATAATCACCCAGTTACGTTGTGACATTTGGTAGCACACAAAGTGTTCCTCCGGTAAACGGGAGTTGCATAATCTCATAGTCATAGGAACATGTATAAGTCATGAAGAAAGCAATAGCAACAAACTAAATGATCAAGTGCTAAGCTAATGAAAAGGGTCAAGTCAATCACATCATTCTCCTAATGATGTGATCCCGTTAATCAAATGACAACTCATGTCTATGGTTAGGAAACATAACCATCTTTGATCAACGAGCTAGTCAAGTAGAGGCATACTAGTGAAACTATGTTTGTCTATGTATTCACACATGTATTATGTTTCCGGTTAATACAATTCTAGCATGAATAATAAACATTTATCATGATATAAGGAAATATATATAATAACTTTATTATTGCCTCTAGGGCATATTTCCTTCAGTCTCCCACTTGCACTAGAGTCAATAATCTAGTTCACATCGCCATGTGATTTAACATCAATAGTTCACATCACCATGTGATTAACACCCATAGTTCACATTGACATGTGACCAACACCCAAAGGGTTTACTAGAGTCAATAATCTAGTTCACATCGCTATGTGATTAACACCCAAAGAGTACTGAGGTGTGATCATGTGTTTGCTTGTGAGAGAATTTTAGTCAACGGGTCTGCCACATTCAGATCCGTAAGTATTTTGCAAATTTCTATGTCAACAATGCTCTGCACAGAGCTACTTTAGCTAATTGCTCCCACTTTCAATATGTATCCAGATTGAGATTTAGAGTCATCTGGATCAGTGTCAAAATTTGCATCGACGTAACCCTTTACGACAAATCTTTTGTCACCTCCATAATCGAGAAACACATCCTTATTCTACTAAGGATAATTTTGACCAATGTCCAGTGATCTACTCCTAGATCACTATTGTACTCCCTTGCCAAACTCAGGGCAGGGTATACAATAGGTCTGGTACACAACATGGCATACTTTATAGAACCTATGGCTAAGGCATAGGGAATGACTTTCATTCTCTCTCTATCTTCTGCCGTGGTCGGGTTTTGAGTCTTACTCAACTTCACACCTTGTATCACAGGAAAGAACTCCTTCTTTGACTGTTCCATTTTTGAACTACTTCAAAATCTTGTCAAGGTATGTACTCATTGAAAAAACTTATCAAGCATATTGATCTATCTCTATAGATCTTGATGCTCAATATGTAAGCAGCTTCACCGAGGTCTTTACTTGAAAAAATCCTTTCAAACATTCCTTTATGCTTTGCAGAATAATTCTACATTATCTCCGATCAACAATATGTCATTCACATATACTTATCAGAAATGCTGTAGTGCTCCCACTCACTTTCTTGTAAACACAGGCTTCACCGCAAGTCTGTATAAAACTATATGCTTTGATCAACTTATCAAAGCGTATATTCCAACTCCGAGATGCTTGCACCAGTCCATAGATGGATTTCTAGAGCTTGCATATTTTGTTAGTACCTTTAGGATTGACAAAACCTTCTAGTTGCATCATATACAACTCTTCTTTAATAAATCCATTAAAGAATGCAGTTTTGTTTATCCATTTGCCAGATTGCATAAAATGCGGCAATTGCTAACATGATTCGGACAGACTTAAGCATAGATACGAGTGAGAAACTCTCATCGTAGTCAACACCTTGAACTTGTCGAAAACCTTTTATGACAATTCTAGCTTTGTAGATAGTAACAGTACTATTAGCATCCGTCTTCCTCTTGAAGATCCATTTAATCTCAATGGCTCGCCAATCATTGGGCAAGTCAATCAAAGTCCATACTTTGTTCTCATACATGGATCTCATCTCAGATTTCATGGCCTCAAGCCATTTCGCGGAATCTGGGCTCATCATCGCTTCCTCATAGTTCGTAGGCTCGTCATGGTCAAGTAACATGACCTCCAGAACAAGATTACCGTACCACTCTGGTGCGGATCTCACTCTGGTTTACCTACGAGGTTCGGTAGTAACTTGATCTGAAGTTACATGATGATCATCATTAGCTTCCTCAGTAATCAGTGTAGTAGTCAGAGCAACAGATTTCTGTGATGAACTACTTTCCAATAAGAGAGCAGGTACAGTTACCTCATCAAGTTCTACTTTCCTCCCACTCACTTCTTTCGAGAGAAACTCCTTTTATAGAAAGGATCCATTCAAAGCAACGAATATATTGCCTTCGAATATGTGATATAAGGTGTACCCAACATTTTCTTTTGGGTATCCTATGAAGACGCACTTCTCTGATTTGGGTTAGAGCTTATCAGGTTGAAACTTTTTCACATAAGCATTGCAACCTCAAACTTTAAGAAACGACAGCTTAGGTTTCTTGCCAAACCATAGTTCATACGGTGTTGTCTCAACGGATTTAGATGGTGCCCTATTTAACATGAATGCAGTTGTCTCTAATGCATAACCCCAAAACGATAGTGGTAGATCGGTAAGAGACATCATAGATCGCACCATATCTAATAAAGTATGGTTATGACGTTCGGACACACCATTACACTATGGTGTTCCAGGTGGCATGAGTAGTGAAACTATTTCACATTGTTTTTAACTGAAGGCCAAACTCGTAACTCAAATATTTTACTTCTGCGATCATATCATAGAAACTTTTATTTTGTTACGATGATTCTCCACTTCACTCTGAAATTCTTTGAACTTTTCAAATGTTTCAGACTTGTGTTTCATCAAGTAGATATACTCATATCTACTCAAATCATCTGTGAAGATCAGAAAATAATGATATCTGCCGCGAGCTTCAATATTCATCAGACCACATAAACCAGTATGCATGATTTCCTACAAATCTGTTGCTTGCTGCATTGTTCCGGAGAACGGAGTCTTAGTCATCTTGCCCATGAGGCATGGTTCGCAAGCATCAACTGATTCATAATCAAGTGATTCCAAAAGTCCATCAGCATGGCGTTTCTTCATGCGCTTTACACCAATATGACCTAAACGGCAGTGCCACAAATAAGTTGCACTATCATTATTAACTTTGCATCTTTTGGTTTCAATATTATGAATATGTGTGTCACTACGATCAAGATCCAACGAACCATTTTCATTGGGTGTGTAAACATATATGTAAACAGAATAACAATTTATTCTCTTACTTAAATGAATAACCGTATTGCAATAAACATGATCAAATCATATTCATGCTCAATGCAAACACTAAATAACATTTATTTAGGTTCAACACTAATCCCGAAAGTATAGGGAGTGTGCGATGATGATCATATCAATCATGGAACCACTTCCAACACACATCGTCACTTCACCCTTAACTAGTCTTTGTTCATTCTGCAACTCCCGTTTCGAGTTACTACTCTTAGCAATTGAACCAGTATCAAATACCGAGGGGTTGCTACGAACACTAGTAAAATACACATCAATAATCTATATATCAAATATACCTTTGTTCACTTTGCCATCCTTCTTATCTGCCAAAACTTGGGGCAGTTCCGCTTCCAGTGACCAATCCCTTTGCAGTAGAAGCACTTAGTCTCAGGCTTAGGACCAGACTTGGGCTTCTTCACTTGAGCGGCAACTTGCTTGCCGTTCTTCTTGAAGTTCCCCTTATTCCCTTTGCCCTTTTCTTGAAACTAGTGGTCTTGTCTACCATCAACACTTGATGCTCTTTCTTGACTTCTACCTTCATCGATTTCATCATAATGAAAAGCTCGGGAATCGTTTTTGTCATCCCTTGCATACTATAGTTCATTACAAATTTCTACTAATTTGGTGATTGTGACTAGAGAATTCTGTCAATCACTATCTTATCTGGAAGATTAACTCCCACTTGATTCAAGTGATTGTAGTACCCAGACAATCTGAGCACATGCTCACTACTTGAGCTATTCTCCTCCATCTTTTAGCTATAGAACTTGTTGGAGACTTCATCTCAACTCGGGTATTTGCTTGAAATATTAACTTCAACTCCTGGAACATCTCATATGGTCCATGACGTTCAAAACATCTTTGAAATCCCGATTCTAAGCTGTTAAGCATGGTGCACTAAACTATCAAGTAGTCATCATATTGAGCTAGCCAAATGTTCACAACGTCTGCATCTGCTCCTGCAATAGGTCTGTGACCTAGCGGTGCATCAAAGACATAATTCTTCTGTGCAGCAATGAGGATAATCCAAAGATCACGGATCCAATCCGCATCATTGCTACTAACATTTTTCAACATATTTTTTCTCTAGGAACACAATAAACTGGGAGCAACATCGCGAGCTTTTGATCTACAACATAGATATGCTAATACTACCAGGACTAAGTTCATGATAAATTAAAGTTCAATTAATCATATTACTTAAGAACTCCCACTTAGGCAGACATCCCTCTAATCTTCTAAGTGATCACGTGATCCATATCAACTAAACCATGTCCGACCATCACGTGAGATGGAGTAGTTTCAATGGTGAACATCACTATGTTGATCATATCTACTATATGAATCACGCTCGACCTTCGGTCTCCATGTTCCGAGGCCATATCTGTTATATGCTGGGCTCATCAAGTTTAACCTGAGTATTCCGCGTGTGCAACTGTTTTGCACCCGTTGTATTTGAACGTAGAGCCTATCACACCCGATCATCACGTGGTGTCTCAGCACGAAGAACTTTCGCAACGGTGCATACTCAGGGAGAACACTTATACCTTGATAATTTAGTGAGAGATTATCTTATAAAGCTACCGCCGAACTAAGCAAAATAAGATGTATAAAAGATAAACATCACATGCAATCATAATATGTGACATGATATGGCCATCACCATCTTGTGCCTTTGATCTCCATCTCCAAAGCATCGTCATGATCTCCATCGTCACCGGCATGACACCATGATCTCCATCATCTTGATCAATATCAATGTGTCGTCACATGGTTGTCTCGCCAACAATTGCTCTTACAACTATTGCTATCACATAGCGATAAAGTAAAGCAATTATTTGGCGCTTGCATCTTATGCAATAAAGAGATAACCATAAGGCTTTTGCCAGTTGCCGATAACTTCAACAAAACATGATCATCTCATACAACAACTTATATCTCATCACGTCTTGACCATATCACATCACAACATGCCCTGCAAAAACAAGTTAGACGTCCTCTACTTTGTTGTTGCATGTTTTACGTGGCTGCTACGGGCTGAGCAAGAACCGTTCTTACCTACGCATCAAAACCACAACGATAGTTTGTCAAGTTGGTGCTGTATTAACCTTCGCAAGGACCGGGCATAGCCACACTTGGTTCAACTAAAGTTGGAGAAACTGACACCCGCCAGCCACCTGTGTGCAAGTAGAACCAGTCTCGCATAAGCGTATGCGTAATGTCGGTCCGGGCCGCTTCATCCAACAATACCGCCGAACCAAAGTATGACATGCTGGTAAGAAGTATGACTTATATCGCCCACAACTCACTTGTGTTCTACTCGTGCACAACATCAACGCATAAAACCTAGGCTCGGATGCCACTGTTGGGGAACGTAGTAATTTCAAAAAATTTCCTACGCACACGCAAGATCATGGTGATGCATAGCAACGAGAGGGAAGAGTGTTGTCTACGTACCCTCGTAGACCGGAAGCGGAAGCGTTAGCACAACGCGGTTGATGTAGTCGTACTTCTTCACGGCCCGACCGATCAAGCACCGAAACTACGGCACCTCCGAGTTCTAGCACACGTTCAGCTCGATGACGATCCCCGGACTCCGATCCAGCAAAGTGTCGGGGAAGAGTGCCGTCAGCACGACGGCGTGGTGACGATCTTGATGTTCTACCATCGCAGGGCTTCGCCTAAGCACCACTACAATATTATCGAGGATTATGGTGGAGGGGGGCACCGCACACGGCTAAGAGAACAATCACGAAGATCAACTTGTGTGTCTAGAGGTTCCCCCCTTGCCCATGTATATAAAGGAGCAAGGGGGGAGGCCGGCCGGCCCTTGAGGCGCACCAAGGAGGGGGGAGTCCTCCTCCTAGTAGGAGTAGGACTCCCCTTTCCTAGTCCAACTAGGAAGAGGGAAGGGGGAAGGAAAGAGAGGGAGAGGGAGAGGGAAAGAGGGGCCGCGCCCCCTCCCCTAGTCCAATTCGGACTCCCCATGGGAGGGGGCGTGCCACCTCCTGGGCTGCTACTCTCTCTCTCCCATCAGGCCCACTAAGGCCCAATACTTCCCCGGGGGGTTCCGGTAAACCTTCCGGCACTCCGGTTTTCTACGAAATCACCCGAAACACTTCCAGTGTCCGAATATAGCCGTCCAATATATTGATCTTTATGTCTCGACCATTTAGAGACTCCTCGTCATGTCCATGATCATATCCGGGACTCCGAACAACCTTCGGTACATCAAAATATATAAACTCATAATGAAACTGCCATCGTAACGTTAAGCGTGCGGACCCTACGGGTTCGAAAACAATGTAGACATGACCGAGACACGTCTCCGGTCAATAACCAATAGCGGAACCTGGATGCTCATATTGGCTCCCACATATTCTACGAAGATCTTTTATCAGTCAGACCGCATAACAACATACATTGTTCCCTTTGTCATCAGTATATTAGTTGCCCGAGATTTGATCGTCGGTATCTCAATACCTAGTTCAATCTCGTTACTGGCAAGTCTCTTTACTCGTTTCGTAATACATCATCCCGCAACTAACTTATTAGTTGCAATGCTTGCAAGGCTTATGTGATGTGCATTACTGAGAGGGCCCAGAGATACCTCTCCGACAATCGGAGTGACAAATCCTAATCTCGAAATACGCCAACCCAACAAGTACCTTCGGAGACACCTGTAGAGCACCTTTATAATCACCTAGTTACGTTGTGACGTTTGGTAGCACACAAAGTGTTCCTCCGGTAAACAGGAGTTGCATAATCTCATAGTCATAGGAACATGTATAAGTCATGAAGAAATCAATAGCAACAAACTAAACGATCAAGTGCTAAGCTAATGAAAAGGGTCAAGTCAATCACATCATTCTCCTAATGATGTGATCCCGTTAATCAAATGACAACTCATGTGTATGGTTAGGAAACATAACCATCTTTGATCAACGAGCTAGTCAGGTAGAGGCATACTAGTGACACTATGTTTGTCTATGTATTCACACATGTATTATGTTTCCGGTTAATACAATTCTAGCATGAATAATAAACATTTATCATGATATAAGGAAATATATAATAACTTTATTATTGCCTCTAGGGCATATTTCCTTCACGCCAGACCTGCGAGACATATTGGAGGACAAAGCAAATCATTCAAGATCGATCTACATATCACGAGGGCGCACCACTCTACGAGACGGTAAACGTCACGCCGGATACAGTAAAAGCAAATCCGGCCGGGCCGAACACAGCGGGCATGACTCATACGAGCTGCGTCGCGATATAGCCCAATACAGAGGCGCCGCACACCCCTTATGCTTCACAGACGAAGTAATGGAACATCAATTCCCAGAAGGTTTCAAACTTGTAAACATTGAATCATACAACGACACAACAGATCCTGCAGTATGGATTGAGGACTTCCTCCTCCACATCCACATGGCCCGCGGTGATGACTTACATGCCATCAAATACCTCCCACTAAAACTCAAAGGACCAATGTGGCATTGGCTTAATAGCTTTCCAGCGGACTCCATTAGCTGTTGGGAAGATCTGGAAGCCGCATTCCTCGACAACTTTCAGGGCACTTATGTGCGACCACCAGACGCCGATGACTTGAGCCACATAATTCAGCAGCCAAAAGAGTCGGCCAGGCAATTCTGGACTCGGTTCCTTACAAAGAAAAATCAAATCGTCAACTGTCCGGATGCGGAGGCCTTAGCGGCTTTCAAGCACAACATCCGAGACGAGTGGCTAGCCCGGCACCTTGGTCAGGAAAAGCCAAAATCTATGGCAGCCCTCATGACGCTCATGACCCGCTTTTGTGCGGGAGAAAATAGCTGGTTGGCTCGTAGTAACAATATATCAAAGAAGCATGGTACCTTAGATACCAAGGACGGCAACAGCAGGTCACGTCGCAACAAGCATAAGCGCCGCATTAACGGCGAAAGTACTAAGGATACGACAGTCAATGCCGGATTCAAAGGCTCTAAACCCGGTCAGCGGAAAAAGCCATTCAAACAAAGTACGCTGGGTCCGTCCAGCTTGGACCGTATACTCGATCGCTCGTGTCAAATACACGACACCCTAGACAAGCCAACCAATCACACCAACAAGGATTGTTGGGTGTTCAAGTAGGACGGCAAGTTAATTGCTGAAAACAAGGACAAGGGGACGCATAGCGATGACAAGGAAGAACCCCGGCAGCCGCATACTGGAGGACAGAAGAGGTTTCCCCCGCAAGTGCGGACGGTGAACATGATATACGCAACCCACATCCCCAAGAGCGAGCGGAAGCGTGCGCTTAGGGACGTATATGCGTTGGAGCCAGTCGCCCCAAAGTTCAACCCTTGGTCCTCCTGTCCGATCACCTTCGATCGCAGGGACCACCCCACTAGTATCCGTCACGGCGGATTCGCCACACTGGTCCTAGACCCAATCATCGATGGATTTCACCTCACTCGAGTCCTTATGGACGGCGGCAGCAGCCTGAACCTGCTTTATCAGGACACAATGCGCAAAATGGGTAAAGGCCCCTCAAGGATCAAACCCACAAAGACGACCTTTAAAGGCGTCATTCTAGGCGTAGAGGCCCACTACACATGCTCAATTACACTGGAAGTGGTCTTCGGATCCCCGGATAACTTCCAAAGCGAAGAGTTAGTCTTTGATATAGTCCCATTCCGCAGTGGTTACCACGTGCTTCTCGGACGAACCACATTCGCTAGATTCAATGCGGTGCCACATTATGCATACCTCAAGCTCAAGATGCCAGGACCCCGCGGAGTTATTACAGTCAATGGAAACACAGAGCGCTCTCTCCGAACAGAGCAGCACACCGCGGCCCTTGCAGCAGAAGCGCAAAGCAGCCTCTCAAGGCAATCTACCAGTTCGGCGTTTCAAAGCCCGGACACCTTCAAGCGCGCTCGAGGTAATCGACAAACAGATCGCCTGGCGCGATCTGAGCTCGCGTAGCAATACGGCGGCCCCCCAATCCCAGCCCAACGGCGTTGTTCATGCCGCGCGTACATAATTACACATTAAAAATACCATGGGCACAGGTGGGGAGGGAGGCACAACTACGGCACGCCCCAAAACGCGGCCTAAACCGCACCAGGGGCTTCCCGTTTGGTAATTTTTCTTTTTCTTTCAGGACTTCAATCTCTGGAAACACTGTCCGGCAGCTCTATTGCCGAACACATGATACAACAGCCAAGGAGGCCGACAACTACAAAATTCCCAGGTGGATTACAGATTTCATATAATTCCTCAGCTCGCCCTTGGAAGGGACATAGCCCTACTCTTTTGCTTATTACACTATCTGTATCACTCTTCTTTAATGCAAATTTTTAATATACAATGCATGACATTACGACTATTATCACATTTTTGTTATATGTATACATATCTATGTGTTCATTAATGACGCCTAGCAACCGTACACTCTGGTACGGCCAATGCACCAGGGGCTTACATACTCACAATATGTTGTGAAAAGTCCGAATACTTTCACAAGTACGGCACCCCGAACTTATAGCATTATATGCATCAGCTCCGAATCATGTCTTTGGTCAAATGTTGGGTTTGCCCGGCTCCTATGTTTTGGTACCTTACGTTCCGCTCTATCGGCTAAGGTAGCGCTAGAAGAACTACTGCGATTGTGCCCCGGTTCTCCGGGCCGAGCACCTCAGTAGAGAAAGCTAAAACTGACTGTCATGATAAGGCGAGAGACTGGCGCTGTTCGGCGAGGTTTTTCGAGTCCCTAAAGACTTCTGCCGCTTAGGGCGAGGGGCCGGCTCCGTCCGGCTTACAGGCGTGTATCGCGCCCCAAATTCGGCCTTCCGAATACCAGGGGCTTCGCCGAAATTTAAAATTATAGAATTCTATGGCTAAGTGAGAGTGATAAAGCATTATTAGTCCGGTTGCCTTGTTCGTTGTGCTGAGCACCTCCCTCGAAGGACCCAAACATGGGAACAAGAGTGCTCAGGTTTATCCCGAACACCCCAGCACTCGTGGTATGGGGGCAGAAGCCGAGGACTAGCCATCTCTCAGATTGGATAAACAGCCAAACAGAAGGTAATATTTTAAATTCACACAAGCGTTGCATAGCGCATATGAAACAAGTTTTCATACACAGGATAAAAACGAGCAAGTCTCATTCAAATATTACATTTTGTGAACACTCATCCGCGATAAGACGGGCGCCCGGCAGAACACCCTCGTAGTACATCTCGGGGTGGCGGTGCTCCTTGCCCTCCGGCGGCCCCTCCTTGATAAGCTTCACGACGTCTAGCTTGACCCACTGCGTTTTCACACGGGCGAAGGCCCGACGTGCACCTTCAATGCAGACGGATCACTTGACGACCTCCAGCCGTGTGCAGGCATCCACAAGCCGTCTTACCAGGCTGAAGAAGCTGTTCGGAAGGGCATCGCCAGACCACAACCGGACTATGAATCCCTTCATGGCCTGATCGGCCGCCTTATGTAGCTCGGCCATCTGCTTCAGCTGGTCGCTTAATGGCATCGGATGTTTGGCCTCAGCATACTGAGACCATAACAACTTCTCCGTCGAGCTCCCATCCCCGGCCCAGTAGAATTGTGCGGCATCGGACACATTGCGGGGAAAATCTGTGAATGCTCCTGAAGAGCTCCAGATTCGGGTAAGTAATCGGTAATTCACCTTTACATGCTCGCTTTGCATATAGAAAGCCTTACCCGCCGCTATCTTCTTCATCGCGTCGATCTCCTGAAGGGCCTTCTGGGCCTTTTGGGCCTCGGCCTTGGCACTCTTCGCGCTCTCACGGGCCGCGGCAAGCTAAGACTCTCGCGTCTTCAAGTCAAGCTCCAATGCCTCGTGCTTCGTCATGAGAGCCTGGAGCTCTTGCTGCACCTCGCCCACCCGAGCCTCGTGCCTCTCTTGCTCAGTGCGCTCCTGGGCCGCCTTCTCTTCGGCCTGGGACAACGCTTGCTTCAGGGTCACCACCTCGGTCGTGGCCCCTGGCAAAACATACAATGATCCTGTCATTTTGCAATCGCGTCCTTTTTTATATACATATATCTATAGACGGGGTATTACTTACCCTTGTTCTCCTCGAGCTGCCTCTTAGCAAGTCCGAGCTCTTTCCGGGACCCCTCGAGGGCCTCCTTTAGTACGGCGACCTCCACAGTTAGTGCGGCGGACGCCAGAAGCGAAGCCTGCATATGCATACTGACATACTTATATTAGACTCCTGCGTTATTATTTGATCCCCTGTTCGGCTTTTCTTCACGAACACCGAACAAAGCATCAGGGGCTACTGTCTATGCGGTAATATTTCTACTACATTTTAAAACACTTACCTCAAAGCCTGTTAGAAGGCTAGTACAGGCTTCAGTTAATCCGCTCTTGGCGGACTGAACCTTCTAGATCACCACACTCATGATAGTGCAGTGCTCCTCCTCGATGGAAGCGCTGCGAAGCGCTTCCAACATAGTGTCCGGCGCCTCTGGATGGACAGAGGTCACCGGCACAGGCGTCTCATCCCCCTCAGAAGGGGGCCGCCTACCCGAGCTCGGAGCCGTTGGAGGGTCCGGCGCAGTGTTCGGCTGAGGGCCGAACTCGGAGCTCTCAGGGACCCTGTCCCCTCGGCTCCCAGAGTCCGGAAGGTTGCCTTGAGGCACCTCCGGGACTGTCCCCCTCGATCCGGTGCCTCTTGAGACAGTACCTCGGCGTCTTCGGCTGGATAAGGGGAGGTGGTGGTCGGGACTGGATCGCTATCCATGTCCAACGTGCCTAGGGAGCCATCCGAGGATACCTCGATATTGGCTCGGGGTGGCCTGCACAATGGAGTTCGGCGTTACGAAAAGCAATGCGACAAAGGAATCCTATGGGTTACTTTGGTGTCCGAACACTTACGATCTCCCCTGGGGCTTGCCTCTGGGCAACCACTCATCTTCACTTTCGTCGGCGGCGGTGGAGCTGTCCGGAAGGAGCGTCCTTCCCTTCTTGGACCCTTCGGCCTCCCCAGTTGGGGCGGCCTTCCTTTTCTTGTCTCCCCCAGTCGGCAGGGGAGCCTCTTCTTCCTCTTCCTCGTCTTCGGGGGAAGAGTGCGCCGCAGACTCATCGGACGGTGAGTCCGACGACGCCTGGCGTCGGGAACTCTTTCGAGCTCCCTTAGCCTTCTGGGTCTTCTCCGGCACCTTATACGGGGCCGGAGTCAACATCTTCGCCAAGAGGGCGTCTGCAGGGTCTTCGAGCAAGGGAGCCGGACAGTCAATTTGTCCGGCCATCTTCTGCCAGTCCTGTTAATGGCACGGGAGTTTAGATCCCGCATAGAATCAATCTATATAGAAAACAAGTATCTAGTGAAAGGTAAAACAACTTACCGCACTGGCGTGGCGCTTCGCACTGAATCCGCAATCCTCAGTAATGGGGGGAGGGACCGCGGCGCCCTTGAACAGCACCCTCTAGGCATCTTCGTGTGTCGTGTCGAAGGGCCTGTTCGGAGTTCGGTGCTGCGCCAGATTGAACTCCCACAAGGTAAACTCCCGTTGTTGGCACGGGAGTATCCGTTGGACGAGCATAACCTTGACTATGTTAACAAGCTTGAGCTTCTTATCCACCATGTTCTGAATACATGACTTGAGTCTGGTCAGCTCTTTTGAATTACCCCAGGACAGGCCCTTCTCTTTCCAGGAGGTGGGCCGCATAGGGATGCCAGATCGGAACTCGGGGGCTGCTACCCATGCGGGGTCACATGGCTCGGTGATATAGAACCACCCCAATTGCCACCCCTTTATGGTGTCCACAAAGGTGCCCTCGAGCCATGTGATGTTGAGCATCTTTCCCACCATGGCGCCTCCGCACTCCGCCTGGCGGCCGCTCACTACCTTCGGCTTGACATCAAAGGTCTTCAGCCATAAGCCGAAGTGGGGCTTGATGCGGAGGAAGGCCTCACACACGACGATGAACGCCGAGATGTTGAGGATGAAGTTCGGGGCCAGATCGTGGAAATCCAGGCCGTAATAAAACATGAGCCCCTGGACGAAGGGATGGAGAGGGAATCCCAGTCCGTGGAGGAAATGGGTGAGGAATACCACCCTCTCATGGGGCTCAGGGGTGGGGATGAGCTGTCCCTCATCTGGGAGCCGGTGCGCGATATCGTCGGGCAGGTATCCGGCTCTCCTCAGTTTATTGCCGTCTCCCTCCGTGACAGAGGAGACCATCCACTTGCCTCCCGCTCCAGACAAGGTTGGAGAAGGTTGAGATGGAAGTGAGGACTTGGGCGCTAGAGGTCGAGTGTGCGGGAGCAGATGAGCAGAGGAGGAAGAAGGCGTGGATAGAAAGGTGAATCCTTATCCCTTTATATGGGCGGACAGAATTAAGCGTCCCCACTTGCCTGGTAAAACTCACTTATCCCCCAAGCGCTGCAATTGATGGCGCGGTTGGGTTGCCCACGCCCGTATTGATGAGAATCCCGTAATAAGGGGACACGATCTCTGCTTTGACAAGACGTGTCGAAAAACTGCCTCGCGTTATGTGCGGGGCTGGTTAAAAGAAACGGTTCGAATAATCACCGGGCCATGACGTAACGTCATGTTGCCAGAACAAGCTAGCGGATTAGATCTGCGAAAACATTATTCTCTCTACAGTGAAATGTGGGACTTATTTTGCAGGGTCAGACACTATCCTCGTATTCAAATTCTTCTGTGATGTATTCGGAGAAGGAACCCGCCTTGCCATGCCGAATACAACTGCGCACCAGACTCATCGTCATTGAAGCCTGGTTCAGGGGCTACTGAGGGAGTCCTGGATTAGGGGGTCTCCGGACAGCCGGACTATCTCCATTGGCTGGACTGTTAGACTATGAAGATACAAGATTGAAGACTTCGTCTCGTGTCCGGATGGGACTCTACTTGGCGTGGAAGGCAAGCTTGGCAATACGTATATGGATATCTCCTCCTTGATAACCGACCTTGTGTAACCCTAACCCTCTCCGGTGTCTATATAAACCGAAGGGTTTTAGTCCGTAGGACAACAATCACAACATACAATCATACCGTAGGCTAGCTTCTAGGGTTTAGCCTCTCTGATCTCGTGGTAGATCTACTCTTGTAACACCCATATCTTCAATATTAATCAAGCAGGACGTAGGGTTTTACCTCCATCAAGAGGGCCCGAACCTGGGTAAAACTTCGTGTCCCTCATGTTACCATCCGACCTAGACGCACTGTTCGGGACCCCCTACCCAAGATCCGCCGGTTTTTACACCGACATTGGTGCTTTCATTGAGAGTTCCTTTGTGTCGTCGCCGTTAGGCTTGATGGCTCCCACTATCATCGGTAGCGATGCGGTCCAGGGTCCATTGGTTTCGGGCCCAACGCGTGGTAGTAGCTGTTCATGGATCACCAACACAGAACTCAGTTCCTGAGGGCGGTTTCAATGAGACAACCCACCATGTACTCCTACATGGCCTCTCACTGCTACCTTTACCAAATCCTGTTCACACACTTAGCTCTCAACAGTAAGACATGTTCACAACTTTCCAATTCATCCCCGATGAATCAGACGTGACTCAACTCTAAGCAGTAGCAGGCATGAGAGCAAACATGAATGAGTAGGCACATCAAGGCTTAAATAACTCCTACTCATGCTAGTGGGTTTCATCTATTTACTGTGCCAATGACAGGTCATGCAGAGGAAAGGGTTCAACTACCACAGCATGTAATAGTTGAAGTGTTGTTGTCTTAATGTAGTAAACGAGAGCAGGAGCGGGAGAGTGGGATTGTATTGGAATGAACAAGGGGTTTTACTTGCCTGGCACTTCTGAAGATAGTATAGCTCTTCATCTGTGTCATCGATCAAATCGTCAAAACAACGTCTACTCAGAGGGGACAAACACCGGCAAACAAGAGAGAACACAATCAATGCATTGCAACAATATGATGCATGATAATGACATGGCAATATGTTGTTGATTTAGCTAATGCAACTAGCAACATAATTAAATGAAGTTGGTTTGAACCAAAGGTTCAAATTCAAACTCCACATGTGGTTATTTAAATGCCATTATTTGATTTGCCCTAAAGGGTAGTCATAAATTGTTCCAACATGCATGAAAATGCCATAAACAGATTCTTTGGACTTTTCTGATAATTTTTCATATATAAATTGTTTCGTTTGGAGTTATGGTTGATTTTATATGATTTTTAGAAGTTTTGGATATTTTCTGAATTAAATAAATCATTTATGATTTATTTTAATCCTAGAAAATATTTACTGTGTCAGCACTCATCATGCTGACATCAGTAGGTCAACAGGAGCGGTCCAGGTCAAACCTGACCTGTGGGGTCCACTAGTTAGTGACCTAGTGTTGTTCAGTGACAATGACAGGTGGGTCTGGTCAACGGACACGTCAGCACAGTCAATGCTGACATGTGGGTCCAAAGTAATTAGATTAAACTTAATCTAGTTTAGTAAGCTAGTTAGTTAGGATGTGGGGCCCGGCTGTCAGTTTCACTGGAGGTTAATTGGTGGCGCAATTAGCTGCTAAATGGCTGTGCCACGTCGGCACGGCCGGACTTAGCCGCCGGCGAGGTCAGTGACGGAGGAACGGCTCGGGTTTCGCCCACGGGCGACCAAACTCATGGCGGAGGGCATCTACGTGTTGCTCATGCTCGTCCGCATCGAGTAGTGTCAGCAGCAGTGGCTAGGGCGGCCCGTAGCGATGGCAACGGCGACAAGTGCAGTGGCCGAAGCTCAGTGGTGCACGAGCGCAGGGCTACGGCTCGCCCTCGAGGGATCCAGGTAGCTAGACCTCATCTAGGGGGCCCTAGGAGCACAGTGGACAACACCGCTGGGCTTGGTAAGCTCAGAGGTTAGCAGGAGGTCGGCCAGGGCGGACGGCAGCCTCGGGAGCTCATGGGGCGGCGGCTAGACGAAGCTAGCGAGAGGGGGAGGTGAGTGGAAAAGCTCAGGGGCTGACAGTGATGCCGGTAGGGTGGTCAGTGGGCTCGGGGACGACCTGGAGATGGTGAATCGGGGCCGGCGATATTTGGTGCCCGTCGGCGAAGACGATGACGATGGCGTCACCGCAGGGTTCCCGGCGTCGCATGGCTCAGCGGAGACGACAAATACGATGTTGCGGTTCCTCCTGACACGTCGACGAGGCGAGGGAAGGCCGGTGGCCGCGACAACGATGATCAGCCGCAACGACGGCTCTCTGTCTCGCTTGGGAACGAGAGGTAGGGAAGGGGAGGAGGTCCAGGAAGAGAGGGAAAGTGAGAGGGGATCGAGGGGGTCGCGTGGCACCGTCTAGGTGCATCGGGGAGGAGCCAGGTAGGCAGGAGGAGCTGGCGTGGCTCTTCTGCGCGCCGGGCACACAACTGCTTCTCCTCCTGGCAGAAGGAAGAAGACAGCGCTGCCCCTGGTGGGCCGGGCTGGCTTTGACCAGTTGGGCTGCTAAAGTGGTGGGCCAAAAGTGCCAGGTAAGTTTTCTCTGCTCTGTTTTATTTCAGTTTTGTTTTCCTTTTATTTATTCATTTTTCCACTATTTTAAACTCCAAACAATTGAAAATAGTGGCAACATTCCTCTGAATATTTTTATATTGCACAATGGAATTATCCAAATGCACATAAAATGTTTCAGATCATTTGGAGATATAAACTTTACATAAGATGAGTATATTTCCAAATTCAAATATAATATTGATTTAAAATCAGAGCCCAAATGATTCCTTAGAAATGTTCCAAAATTTTGGTTTGATTTATAACTCTTGCCAAAATTGTAGAACTATTTCTAGGGCATTTTGGATTCACTGTTTGCAGTTTTAGGGTTCTTGCCCATTTATTAAAATGATTTCTGTGGCTTTCACTTTCCTCATTTCAACTTTCAGAAAATAGACATGATGCACACACAAGTGCTAGCCTAGTGCAAGGTAAAGCTAGGGATGTGACAACTCACCCCCACTGAACAAGAATCTCGTCCCGAGATGCAAGACATGAGGTAAGAGAACAAAGGGAGCAAAAGGCTAACACGATCTTCATGATCCAATTGCCATTCTCGAAGATGTCTATCCATTGCTTCAAATTGATCTTGACGCCTTTGCTTTCGAGATCTTCATCCAACACGACAACGATAGGAAATGGAGAATTTTAGAAGAATCAATCTTCTTGAGGTTGAAGAAACTTAGGATCATCTCAATGATCACAAGATCAACTCATGGAATGAGATGTAGAAACATCTCTGGAGCTGAGAGGCCAAACATGCATCAGGAGGGATGGAAGAAACAATTTGACGAGGGTTTCAAAGTAGCGAGGAAACAATTACCATGATCCCATAATGGGGCACCTTGGGAGAAGTGACTCGTAGAAATATTCCCTTAAGTGGCAAAAAGAGTTACTTTCGATTCAGAGATATCGAAACTCTTTATACCATCCTACGGAAATCATAGTCGATCGTTTGAGGGAGCTCGGAAGAATGGAGTACTCAAACTAGGATGGATGATGTGGACTACCTTGTTGGACCCATGGTAAGCCCACTTTCAAGATGATCTTGGACAGCAACTGCTGAGAAAAGCAGCCCATGGAATTTGGAACAATGGTGGTGTAAGCTGGGAACAAAATGCAAATGTTGGGAATGTTCCAACCATCATATCTGCCTGAGATTCAGATCTGGTTGGTAATGGGATATTTCAGACAGCATGTCTGGAAAAGGAAAGGTTGCAACGCAAATCGACGAGATGACGTTGCAAGATTCTCGGGAGATGAACTACGATAGCAAGCTCCAAAACATGAGCTGGTTCTGCATCATACATGTGAGCATGTTGTCCAAGACAAGAATGACCACATAGTAGTATTATAATAAAACACTATCGAGTTCAGGTTAGGATCCATCATCAAGGATTTCAAAGTCTTTACGCGCACTAGGGTTCTTTTCCTTGAACAAGTCAATCAGTGGCTTGGTTTTCTAAGAATACATAGAGAATGAAGGTTGCAAGTCTCCAGACCATAGAATACTTCGCACATATGCAGGACTGGCTTGGGATGATTCCAGGGGAAGCAAAACAAGCTTTCTCAAATTCACGGTGGCAACTTGCACCAAATGCACGTGAGTAAGAGGAAGTCACTTCTTTCATCCAAACATATACCACATGAACGGAACATGAAGGCATTGTTCACAAAGTTTCCAACACTAGCTTAATGTTCAACATGAATCTTGGACAAAATGAAAATGTTGGCAATGGGCTCAACAACAATCCATCGAGACTTCCCTATGATGGAATTCCACAATTATGTGAACCAGGTGATAGCATTGGTCAGATCAAAAGATATAATGGTTTATGCTCGAGGAATCAACCACGAGTGAGACAACATTATGAACATTGTTGGTACTGATTTGATTTGGTGATAGCCCATACTCAAATCAAGTTTTGATAACATAATAGGTCCACCAACTGATCACAGGAACCAATCGATGAAGATATCATCTTTCTTCAACTAACACACAACACAAGGATATCCCTTTGAAACGAACTAAATTAGGTAAGCTTTTATCTTCCAACTCTCCAAGTTGTAGTTGAGCTTAACCAACTAGCTCATGGGTATCCAACAGGGATTCTTGGAGAAGGAGTGGTTTACAAGAAACCAACTTGATCATGAACTCAACATAGCAGTCAGGTGACAACCTGGTAACACTTCTGAGAAGATATTTGGAAAATCACGAACCACTGATATGTTACTAAGCTCGAGAACTATCTTGCTTTTCAAGGCAAGACAATGTGATCAATAGAGCAAGGGTTTGACAAAATCCTAACTCATCAATCGAAGTGTGCACCAACAGAAATGGACTAGGTAGCACAATCAGTCCTAGGATGGTAATTCAATAACCAACACGCTAAGGATGAGAATATTGTACTTTAACTACCAAGCAATGCAGTTGCTAGGAGTATTGATTTCACGCATCATGATTCACTTGTCAGTATTCCGGTTGCAGCAACACGGGAACCGAGGAATGAACAACGATGGCGAGAGGTACACTAAAATAAGAATTCATAAGAGGTGGTGCAATTCTCATGACATTCTTGACATAAGATGGTAATACTCCAGGGTAGAATAGAACAAAAGCTGGATTGGCATTTTGATCTGCGGGATACAACAACCTTGACCCAATCCTAGAAATGGATGAGGTACTGGAGTTTGTTTCTCCTAGTCATTCTGAAACTAGAACGGCTTGACGGCCACAAGAATAATAGGCATCGATGAACGAATGAACGCATACTCTTGACTATCAATTGACAGACGACGGTCGGATAACAACTAAAGAGGGACATCTCAAGGAACAAATATCTTTCTGAGTTGTGGATGCATTGATTAGTATGTTGAGTAAAGCTCAACATTTCTCCCGGATAACCCATGCAGAACAGTAGAACTGGCAGATTCACAATATAATGGAGAATTCATCAAGAGCACTTTAGTTGCGATCTTTTGGGTCAAAAGAACTTCTGACATATGCAGTTCATGGTATTTGGAAGAAGGAAATACCACGGACCTCGAAGACTATCGCAAAGGTTACTAATATCCTAAAGACACTAGCAAACACTATCAACATGAAGTAAGTAGGGTGAATCTCGGTTCAAGAACCCAGGAATAGAATGCCTACTAACTAAATGGCATCACGGGATGCTTTCGAGAATGGCAGCCAGAATCATCACACTGGGAACAAAAAGCATTGCTAGATTACTGGGTGATTCCCTAGGATGCCTAGGTCACAATACTAGCTCCAACATATATGTCAAGGCAATGGAGTACCTCAACAGACCATTTGGTGTGCTTAATCTGGCCCAAAAGGACATCGAGTGTAACACCCCGGATGTAACTTTCCCAATTTGTACGCCAACTCTTGCCGTTTCCGGCGTTAAGTTAATTTATTTTATCGGGTTAGGGTCTTTGTCTCCGTGTGTTGTTGTCGTTGTCATGCATCTCATATCATGTCATCATGCACATTGCATTTGCATACGTGTTCGTCTCATGCATTCGAGCACTTTCCCCGTTGTCCGTTTTGCATTCCGGCGCTTCGTTCTCCTCCGGTGGTCATTTCTACCTTTCTTTCGTGTGTGGGGATTAAACATTTCCGGAATGGACAAATACTTGCCAAGTGGCCTTGGTTTACTACCGGTAGATCGCCTGTCAAGTTTCGTATCATTTGGACTTCGTTTGATACTCCAACGGTTAACCGAGGGACCGAAAAGGCCTTGTGTGTGTTGCAGACCAACACCCTTCCAATTTGGCCCAAAACCCACATAAGCCTTCTACATCATCTAGAGCGTTCGATCACGATCGCGTGGCCGAAAACCGCACCTCATTTGGACTCTCCTAGCTCCCTCTACCTCTATTTAAAGACCCCCACTCGAAATCACGGACGAAACCCTAGATCCACCTTCATCGCGCGCCGCCGGACACTTGCCCCGCCGACGGACACGTCCGGCCTGCCCCGCCGCCGCCACGTGGCATCACGCCGTTGGTCCGCGCCCCGCGGGACCGCATCACCGCGCCGCCACCCGCGTGGGCCCGCCATAGCCCAGGCCGCCCCCCGGCCCGCATCGCCGCCCGACCGTGGCCGCGCGCGCCCGCCTCCTCGCGCCGCCTCTCCCGCATCGCCGCCCGACCGAGGCCGCGCGCGCCTGCCTCCTCGCGCCGCCTCTCCCTCATCACCGGCCGCCGTGCTCCGCCCTGCCGCCTCGCATCCTCCTCGCTCCGCCGCCCGGTGCCGGCCGCCGCCTCGTCGCCGCACCCGGCGCCAGCCACCGCCGCTGCTCCGGCGACGACCTCGCCGCTCCGGCCGCCCACCGCCACCACCTCGTCGTTCGGCCTCCTCCACCGCGGCCTCCGGCCGTCTACAGTGAGCTCCGGCGAGAGATCCGTCGAACCTCGGATTGCGTGCCCGATCCAGATCTGAAAATATCTCCTCGGGTTGATTTTTTCTCTCGAAACCCTAATCCATATGCCTATGCTCATAGCCTCGTAACTTTGCATCCGTAGCTCCGTTTTTGGCATATATCATATCAAAATGTTCATCTTAGAGAGTACATCATTTCATTCCATTGCATCATTTTCATTTGAGTTCATCTTGATGCCCGAAATGCTGTTAGAAGAGGGCTACTTGAGATAATTTGTCAGATCTGCTGCTCCATTTAGCCTTTTGTCATTTTTGCCATGATTATTGCGTGCATGATATGCCCATGAGTTCTACATATATTTTGTTAAGGGTTTTGTCATCTTTCCAGAGGTGCAACCCATGTATTTTTGTGATGTGTGTGGTGACTAGTACAAGCTTGCAAAGTGAGGCACTTGGTAGTTCTGATTTCACGGACTTAGCATTTCCACTAAGTCCTTGACCTGTTTATCTCATATGGCCATATGTTCATGTTGTTTGCTAGTGATCCGTGCCTCTTTTGAGGATGATCAGTAAGGATGTTTTGTTAATCTTGTAATGCTCTATCCATCCATATCTTTGTTTGCAATTATGGAGCACCCTAGATTGAGTCAATCGAGCTCTACTTTTGCTACTTTGTGAATCTGGGCAGATTGTCAACTTGTTTGCAATTTTGCCGATGATGTTGTAGTTGATCCATGCATGCTATGCTATTGTTCTTGCCATGTCTAGCTTGAATTTTGTGTATTCTTGATGGGTGTATGCTTAGATTATCATGACTTTCACCGTAGTGAGTGCATCGAGCTCGTAAACATGCCTACTTGAGTTATGTTTCAGCATGTGCCAGTTTTCACTAAGTCTGTGATCTGATTATGTTTTTGCCATGTTCACATGCTTGCAATTGTATTTTATGATCCCTTTTGGCTCAGGGTCACTAAGGGAATTTTGTTAAGTTCTTTGAGTAGCTCCATGCCATGCTTACTTTTCCATGTTCAGGTACTGTAGCATGTAGTTTTGTTGCTCCGAAGTGTGCTACCTGATCTGAAATTCCAGACAAGTGTTGATTTCACTAAGTCTGAAATCTGTTTACCATATGCATTTTTTCCATGCTTGTTTGAACCTGTTAATGGATGAATTGGCTGTAGCTCAGTGCTAGACTTTTGTTAAGCATCTTGAATGCATCCCTGCCATGTATTTTGTTGTCATGTTTTGGGTGCTTTAGCTTGTTCATCTCATTGCATTTAGATGGCTACTTGCTGTAAATCGCAGACCGGTGCCATATTTGAATCGCTTGCCATTCCCAAACCGTAACTCCGATTCCGGCGTTCTTTATATCGTTTTCAAGCGATTTCATCTCATCTTTCTAGTGGCACACTTGGATTACCAAGTTGAGGCCAGGTTCATGCATCCCTTGTCAAATCTTGCATATGCATCCCGCATCGCATCCCGCATAGCATACCATCTTTGCATCTTATTGTTTGATCCTTGCACGTGGTTGATTGTGTCCTTGTTGCTTGTTTGTCTTGTTTGGGTAGAGCCGGGAGATGAGTTCGCTAACGAGGAGTCCGTTGAGTTTGCTTTCGAGGATCCAGTCAACTCTGACAACTTTGCAGGCAAGATGATCATACCCTCGAAATCACTATTATCTTTGCTATGCTAGATTGCTCGCTCTTTTGCTATGCCAATGCTACGATACCTACCACTTGCTTTCAAGCCTCCCAAATGGCCATGTCAAACCTCTAACCCACCATGTCCTAGCAAACCGTTGATTGGCTATGTTACCGCTTTGCTCAGCCCCCCTTATAGCGTTGCTAGTTGTAGGTGAAGATTGAAGGCCGTTCCTTGTTGGAACATTATTTACTTGTTGGGATATCATTATATTACCTTGTTATCTGAATGCATCTATACACTTGGTAAAGGGTGGAAGGCTCGGCCTCTCACCTAGTGTTTTGTTCCACTCTTGCCACCCTAGTTTCCGTCATATCGGTGTTATGTTCCCGGATTTTGCGTTCCTTACGCGGTTGGGTTATAATGGGAACCCCCTGATAGTTCACCTTGATTAAAGCTTTTCCAGCAATGCCCAACCTTGGTTTTACCATTTTCCACCTAGCCTCTTTTTCCCTTGGGTTTCCGGAGCCCGAGGGTCATCTTATTTTACCCCCCCCCGGGCCAGTGCTCCTCTGAGTGTTGGTCCAGCTCGTCAGCCGCCGGTGGCTACCAGGGGCAACTCTGGGCTGGCCTACCGGAAGTTTAGACAATCTGAGTGTGCCCTGAGAAACAGATATGTGCAGCTCCTATCGGGATTTGTCGGCACATTCGGGCGGTGTTGCTGGTCTTGGTTTAACCTGTCGCAGTGTCTTGAAGAACCGAGATACCGAGTCTGATCGGAACGTCTTGGGAGGAGGTCTATTCCTTTGTTGACCGTGAGAGCTTGTCATGGGCTAAGTTGGGACTCCCCTGCAGGGATTTGAACTTTTGAAAGCCGTGCCCGCGGTGATGGGCAGATGGGAATTTGTTAATGTCCGGTTGTAGATAACTTGAACCTTAACTTAATTAAAATGAATCAACTGAGTGTGTTACCGTGATGGCCTCTTCTCGGCGGAGTCCAGGAAGTGGACACGGTGTTGGAGTAATGTTTGCGAGGTTGTTCTCTAGTTTCTCGCCCGCGCTTTGCCTCCTCTTCTCGCTCTCTCTTTTGTGAATAAGTTAGCCACCATATTTGCTAGTCGCTTGCTGCAGCTCCACATATTTACCTTGCCTTACCTATAAGCTTAAATAGTCTTGATCGCGAGGGTGCGAGATTTCTGAGTCCCTGTGGCTCACAGATTACTATTACACCAGATGCATGGCCTGATGATTCCGCTCCAGGAGACGCGCTTGAGCTCAAGTGGGAGTTCGACGAAGACTCTCAACGCTACTATGTTTCCTTTCCTGATGATCAGTAGTGGTGCCCAGTTGGGGGTGATCGGGACCGTGTCGCATGTTGGGTTATCTTTTATTTTGGCGCCGTAGTCGGGCCATGAGTGTTTGGATGATGTAATGTTATTTATGCACTTGTTTGACATGGAGAGTGTAAGCCAACTATGTTATCTCCCCTTTATGATTTATATTACATGGGATGTTGTGAAGATTGCCTAACTTGCAACATATGCCTTCTATGCGATTATGCCTCTAAGTCGTGCCTCGACACGTGGGAGATATAGTCGCATCGAGGGTGTTACAAGTTGGTAATCAGAGCCTTCCCCGACCTTAGGAGCCCCATTGCTTGATCTTTTTTAGCGGCCGAGTTGTGTCTAGAAAAATGTTTTGAGTCATTTAGGAATTATATATCGGAGAGTTTAGGAATTCTTTTTACTTCCCAGTCTCCTCATCGCTCTGTTAAGGCATCCTAACGTAGAGTTTTGACTCTTCTCTTCTCAAATTTCATTAAATTTTTTTTAGGATCACGCGGGTATCTTGGAATCGTTCCGATGGATTTATGATGAGAACATTGTCTTGGTGCCTCCTGTCAGGGGTTTTGTGGAAGTGTCCCGGGGAGTTGAGCTCTGAGGTGTTGTCGTCATAATTTTATCGTTGTAGTTCTGGAATACCTGAGTTTAGTACGCCGACATCGAAAATCTCTTTTATGCAGTTCGTTGGTGAGATAACCTTGACGCCACCCAGTACTGGGGCGGGAGTTCGGGAGTATCACCATAACTTGTATAACGGATGCTTTTCGAGGGTTGAGGTAGATGGTTTCCGAAGGTTTCTTGGTTATGTGTTGAAGGATGGATACAGCTGGATGTAGGATTTGCTAGTTTGGGTGAGATATTATGCTTCCCCTGTATTCCCAACACCTGATTGCATAACTGGAAAGGTTCGGGAGTTTCATAGGTGGGAATTCTTGTAGCTCTAGTTCTTCTTCCACGGATATTGGTTTGAGATTGGGATTTCTTACCGATTATTCGTTCTTGATCCGTACCTTGTTGATTTATTTCTCTACCTTAATTCTACGTGGCTTCTCAATTTATGGATATGTGACCATTTCAAGAGGAATGCATTCGTTCATTTTGTTCGGATGTGAAGACTATATGTTGCAATTTTCATTCCGTTGGATTCAGCTTCAATATTTGTCTATCAATGTGCTAATGGATGTCAACCTCTTCAGGATGGCTCCTCCAACGCGCACGACTCCGAATCCTGATCCGTCACCACCTCCCCCTCCTCCGGAGGCATGGCAAGCTGTGATGGCCGCAACCAATGCAAACACACAGTTGATCATGCAAATTCTCCAAGAGCGCAATCAAGGCAACAATCAGAATCACTTTGCTACACTCAACCAGTTCCTTGCTAATGGGCCAAAGACTTTCAGCAATTGTGTTGAAGCAACCGATGCTGACGATTGGCTTGTGGATCTATGCAAGCATTTTGAGTGCAGTAACATCAGGCCTGAGGACTTTGTTAAGTTCGCTTCCTTCCAACTCAAAGATCAAGCTGCAGAATGGTTCCAACAGTACAAGGATTCCAGAGGTGGACTTGTTATCACTTGGGATGAATTCCGTCGAGATTTCCGAGCTCATCATATTCCTCAGAGCGTGGTTGAAAGCAAGCGTGAGGAATTCCGCAACCTGAAGCAAGGCTCTTTGTCTGTCTACGACTACAACAAGTTGTTTCAGAAGCTCGCCCGCTTTGCCAAGCAGGACATCCCTGATGAGAAGAGCATGATATACCAGTTCAGGGGTGGTCTCAGAGAAGAAATCTAGCTCGCTCTTGTCCTCTTTGAGCCCTTGAGGTACGATGAGTTCTACAACATGGCACTGAAGCAAGAGGCTGCTCAGTTGTGGTGTGATGCTTCCAAGAAGCAAGTCAGAGATGTTACTCCTTCTTCCTCTACTCAAGTGGCCAAGCAGCAGAAGTATTGGCTTCCTCCTCCTCCGTTCCGTCAGCCGTATCAGCAGAAGAGCAAAGGTGGCAGTGGATCTTCCCACCCACCCAACCCTGGCTTTGAGAACAAGACTTCGTCTCAACCTCCAAGGTCGAGTGCTTCGTATCACCGTCCGCTTTCAGAGGTCACGTGCAACAAGTGCTAACAGAAGGGTCACTATGCCAACAAGTGTTTCAACCAGAGGCGCCTTCCTCCTCCTCCTATGAGATCGGCAAGTATAACTGTGGTCAAGCATAACCCCAAGTACGCCAAGGTCAATATGGTGAATGCAGTTCAGGCAGAGGATTCATCAGATGTCATCATGGGTAACCTTCCTATTAATGATGTTCCTGCAAAAGTTCTTTTTGACACTGGTGCATCACATTGCTTTATCTCGAGACCTTTTGCATCTAAGCATGGGTGGTTTTCTCAAGTTATGCATAAGCCATTAGCACTTGTCTCTCCGGGTAAATGTTTGCTCGCTAACTACGAGGTTCTGGATATTTCTATCTCGATGGGTGATTTCAAGTTTCTGGCTTCTCCAATGATCCTTGGTAACTCGGATATTGATCTTATTCTCGGGATGGATTGGCTTTCTAAGCACAAGGCTCAGCTTGATTGTGCAGCGAGGCAGATTCAATTGACTCATTCGTCTGAGGATGTAATTGTCTTTGCTGCTCGGGATAATACTATCCGTCTATTTTCTCTGAATGAGAAGGGTGAACTCGATGCCATCTCGCAAATTCCAGTCGTTTGCGAATATCAAGACGTCTTTCCAGAAGAGCTTCCAGGAATGCCTCCGCACCGGCCAGTTGAATTCGTCATTGATCTTGAGCCCGGCACGGAACCTGTGTGCAAGCGTCCTTACAAGCTCGGGCCTGAAGAGTTGAAGGAGCTGAAGAAGCAACTCGATATTCAAGAGAAAATGGGTCTCTTCCGGCCTAGTTTTTCTCCGTGGGGTTGTGGTGTTCTTTTTGTGAAGAAGAAGGATGGAACGGACCAACTTTGTGTTGATTACCGTCCATTGAACAAGAAGACCATGAAGAACAAATACCCACTTCCCAACATCAATGAGCTGTTCGAACAACTCAAAGGTGCCCAAGTATTCTCCAAGCTTGACCTCCATATGGGTTATCATCAGATTCGAATCCGTGAGCAAGATATTCCCAAGATGGCTTTCAGGACGAGTTTTGGTTCATATGAATACACTGTCATGTCTTTTGGCCTCGTCAACGCCCCACCAACTTTCTCTCGCATGATGAACTTCATCTTCAACGCCTACACCAATGACTTCGTTTTGGTCTATCTCGACGACATTCTGGTTTTCTCGAAGAACAAGGAAGATCATGCCAAGCACTTGCGTTTGGTTCTTGATAAGCTCAAGGAACATCAGTTCTACGCCAAGTTCTCCAAGTGTGAATTTTGGTTCGATGAGGTTCTTTATCTTGGTCATATCATCTCTGCCAAGGGCATTGCCGTGAATCCTGAGAAGGTGTCTGCAATTGTGAATTGGGAACCTCCTAAGAACGTGAAGCAACTCCGTAGCTTCCTCGGTCTCGAAAGCTATTGCCGAAGATTCGTTGAAAACTTTTCCAAGATCGCGAAGCCTCTCTCTAATCTTCTCCAGAAGCACGTCAAGTACGTTTGGTCTCCGGAGTGTGACATTGCTTTCAACACTTTGAAAGAGAAATTGATCACTGCTCTAGTTCTGACTCCGCCTGATGAATCCAAGCCGTACGAGGTCTTTTGTGATGCCTCTCTCCAAGGTCTTGGCGCAGTTTTGATGCAAGAGAAGAAAGTTGTTGCTTATAACTCTCACCAGTTGAAGCCTAATGAGAAGAACTACCCCACTCATGATCTCGAGTTGGCGGCAGTTGTGCATGCTCTTTTGACTTGGAGACATCTCTTATTGGGAAGAAAAGTGGACATTTTCACTGATCACAAGAGTCTCAAGTACATCTTCACTCAGCCTAATCTCAACCTCAGGCAAACTCGATGGGTCGAAATGATTCAAGAGTATAATCCGAGTATCGAGTATACTCCAGGCAAGGCCAATGTGATTGCTGACGCATTGAGCAGGAAAGCTTATTGCAACAGTCTGATTCTTAAGCCTTATCAACCCGAGCTTTGTGAAGCTTTCCGCAAACTTAACCTGCAAGTTGTTCCTCAAGGTTTCCTCGCCAACCTTCAAGTCTCTCCTACCTTGGCAGACCAGATTCGTCAAGCTCAGCTTCTTGATGCTATGGTGAAAAAGGTGAAGATTGGGATTGCCAAGAGTCAACCCAAGTACAAGTGCTACCGCCTTGACGACAAGGATACTCTCTTCTTCGAGGATCGTATTGTGGTACCCAAAGGTGAACTTCATAAAGTGATCTTGAACGAGGCTCACAATTCTCTCCTCTCCATCCACCCTGGGAGCACGAAGATGTATCAGGACCTCAAGCAGGCTTATTGGTGGACTCGAATGAAGCGTGAGATTGCTCAATTCGTGAATGAATGTGATGTCTGCAGAAGGGTGAAGGCAGAACACCAAAGGCCAGCTGGTCTCCTCCAACCTCTTGCCATTCCAGAATGGAAGTTTGACCACATTGAGATGGACTTCGTGACTGGGTTTCCAAAGTCCAAGCATGGCAATGATGCTATATTTGTTGTCATCAACAAACTCACCAAAGTGGCTCACTTTTTGACTATCAAAGAGTCGATCACTGCAGCTCAATTGGCAGAACTCTATACCTCTCGTATTGTCTCTCTGCACGGTATTCCACAAGTGATCTCTTCAGACCGTGGCAGCATCTTTACGTCCAAGTTTTGGGATTCTTTTCAGAAGGCCATGGGCACCAACATCCACTTCAGCACAGCTTTCCATCCTCAAACTAGCGGTCAAGTCGAGTGTGTCAACCAGATTCTTGAAGATATGCTCAGGGCTTGTGTGATCTCCTTCGGCATGAAGTAGGGGGATTGTCTTCCTTATGCTGAATTCTCCTACAACAACAGTTTTCAAGCAAGTTCGGGCAAGGCCCCGTTTGAAATTCTGTATGGCAGGAAGTGCCGTACCCCTCACAACTGGTCTGAAACCGGTGAACGTCAGCTTTTGGGTAATGACTTAATCACGAAAGCAGAGGAAATGTGCAAAGTCATTCGTGATAACCTCAAAGCAGCCCAATCCCGTCAGAAGTGCTACTATGATAGTAAGCACCGTGATTTGGCTTTCGAGATTGGAGATCATGTTTACCTCCGCGTCTCTCCTATGAAAGGTACTCGTTGCTTCGGTATCAAAGGGAAGCTTGCCCCTAGATACGTGGGACCTTTCAAGATTGTCAGCAAGAGAGGCGACCTCGCCTATCAACTCGAGCTTCATTCAAACTTTGCAAATGTTCATGATGTGTTCCATGTCTCTCAGCTCCGAAAGTGCTTCAAGACTCTTGACCGCACCTTCAACCTCGAGGACATTGAGCTCCAAGAAGATCTCTCCTATCGTGAGCACCCCGTTGCTATTCTCGAAGAGACCGAACGCAAGACTCGCAATAAGTCAATCAAATTTCTCAAAGTCAAGTGGTCACACCATTCCGACCATGAAGCTACCTGGGAATGCGAGGATCACCTCCGTTCTGAGTACCCGCCGTTCTTTCAGTCCTAAATCTCGGGACGAGATCCTTGCATAGTGGTGGAGTGTTGTAACACCCCGGATGTAACTTTCCCAATTTGTACTCCAACTCTTGCCGTTTCCGGCGTTAAGTTAATTTATTTTCTCGGGTTCGGGTCTTTGTCTCCGTGTGTTGTTGTCGTTGTCATGCATCTCATATCATGTCATCATGCGCATTGCATTTGCATACGTGTTCGTCTCATGCATTCGAGCATTTTCCCCGTTGTCCGTTTTGCATTCCGGCGCTTTGTTCTCCTCCGGTGGTCATTTCTACCTTTCTTTTGTGTGTGGGGATTAAACATTTCCGCATTGGACCGAGACTTGCCAAGCGGCCTTGGTTTACTACCGGTAGACCACCTGTCAAGTTTTGTATCATTTGGACTTCGTTTGATACTCCAACGGTTAACCGAGGGACCGAAAAGGCCTCGTGTGTGTTGCAGCCCAACACCCTTCCAATTTGGCCCAAAACCCACCTAAGCCTTCTCCATCATCTAGAGCGTTCGATCACGATCGCGTGGCCGAAAACCGCACCTCATTTAGACTCTCCTAGCTCCCTCTACCTCTATTTAAAGACCCCCACTCAAAATCACGGACGAAACCCTAGATCCACCTTCATCGCGCGCCGCCGGATACTTGCCCCGCCGACGGACACATCCGGCCTGCCCCGCCACCGCCACGTGGCATCGCGCCGTTGGTCCGCGCCCCGCGGGACTGCATCACCATGCCGCCACCCGCGCGGGCCCGCCGCAGCCCAGGCCGGGCCCCCCGGCCCGCATCGCCGCCCGACCGAGGCCGCGCGCGCCCGCCTCCTCGCGCCGCCTCTCCCGCATCGCCACCCGACCGAGGCTGCACGCGCCCGCCTCTCCCTCATCGCCGGCCGCCGTGCTCCGCCCCGCCGCCTCGCGTCCTCCTCGCTCCGCCGCCCGGTGTCGGCCGCCGCCTCGTCGCCGCACCCGGCGCCGGCCACCGCCGCTGCTCTGGCGACGACCTCGCCGCTCCGGCCGCCCACCGCCACCACCTCATCGTCCGGCCTCCTCCACCGCGGCCTCCGGCCGTCTACACTGAGCTCCGGTGAGAGATCCGTCGAACCTCGGATTGCGTGCCCGATCCAGATCTGAAAATATCTCCTCGGGTTGATTTTTTTCTCTCGAAACCCTAATCCATATGCCTATGTTCATAGCCTCTTAACTTTGCATCCGTTGCTCCGTTTTTGGCATATAGCATATCAAAATGTTCATCTTAGAGAGTACATCATTTCATTCCATTGCATCATTTTCATTTGAGTTCATCTTAATGCCCGAAATGCTGTTAGAAGAGGGCTACTTGAGATAATTTGTCAGATCTGCTGCTCCATTTAGCTTTTTGTCATTTTTGCCATGATTATTGTGTGCATGATATGCCCATGAGTTCTACATATATTTTGTTAAGGGTTTTGTCATCTTTCCAGAGGTGCAACCCATGTATTTTTGTGATGTGTATGGTGACTAGTACAAGCTTGCAAAGTGAGGCACTTGGTAATTCTGATTTCAGGGACTTAGCATTTCCACTAAGTCCTTGACCTGTTTATCTCATATGGCCATATGTTCATGTTGTTTGCTAGTGATCCGTGCCTCTTTTGAGGATGATCAGTAAGGATGTTTTGTTAATCTTGTAATACTCTATCCATCCATGTCTTTGTTTGCAATTATGGAGCACCCTAGCTTGAGTCAATCGAGCTCTACTTTTGCTACTTTGTGAATCTGGGCAGATTGTCAACTTGTTTGCAATTTTGCCGATGATGTTGTAGTTGATCCATGCATGCTATGCTATTGTTCTTGCCATGTCTAGCTTGAATTTTGTTTATTCTTGATGGGTGTATGCTTAGATTATCATGACTTTCACCGTAGTGAGTGCATCAAGCTCGTAAACATGCCTACTTGAGTTATGTTTCAGCATGTGCCAGTTTTCACTAAGTCTGTGATCTGATTATGTTTTTGCCATGTTCACATGCTTGCAATTGTATTTTCTGATACCTTTTGGCTCAAGGTCACTAAGGGACTTTTGTTAAGTTCTTTGAGTAGCTCCATGTCATGCTTTACTTTGCCATGTTCAGGTCCTGTAGCATGTAGTTTTGTTGCTCCAAAGTGTGCTACCTGATCTGAAATTCCAGACAAGTGTTGATTTCACTAAGTCTGAAATCTGTTTACCATATGCATTTTTTCCATGCTTGTTTGAACCTGTTAATGGATGAATTGGCTTAGTGCTAGACTTTTGTTAAGCATCTTGAATGCATCCCTGCCATGTATTTTGTTGTCATGTTTGGGTGCTTTAGCTCGTTCATCTCATTGCATTTAGAAGGCTACTTGCTGTAAATCGCAGACTGGTGCCATATTTGAATCGCTTGCCATTCCCAAACCGTAACTCCGATTCTGGCGTTCTTTATATCGTTTTCAAGCAATTTCATCTCATCTTTCCAGTAGCACACTTGGATTCCCAAGTTGAGGCCAGGTTCATGCATCCCTTGTCAAATCTTGCATATGCATCCCGCATCGCATCCCGCATAGCATACCATCTTTGCATCTTATTGTTTGATCCTTGCACGTGGTTGATTGTGTCCTTGTTGCTTGTTTGTCTTGTTTGGGTAGAGCCGGGAGACGAGTTTGCTAACGAGGAGTCCGTTGAGTTTGCTTTCGAGGATCCAGTCAACTCTGACAACTTTGCAGGCAAGATGATCATACCCTCGGAATCACTACTATCTTTGCTATGCTAGATTGCTCGCTCTTTTGCTATGCCAATGCTACGATGCCTACCACTTTCTTTCAAGCCTCCCAAATGGCCATGTCAAACCTCTAATCCACCATGTCCTAGCAAACCGTTGATTGGCTATGTTACCGCTTTGCTCAGCCCCCCTTATAGCGTTGCTAGTTGCAGGTGAAGATTGAAGGCCGTTCCTTGTTGGAACATTTATTTAATTGTTGGGATATCATTATACTACCTTGTTATCTGAATGCATCTATACACTTGGTAAAGGGTGGAAGGCTCGGCCTCTCACCTGGTGTTTTGTTCCACTCTTGCCGCCCTAATTTCCGTCATATTGGTGTTATGTTCCCAGATTTTGCGTTCCTTACGCGGTTGGGTTATAATGGGAACGCCTTGATAGTTCGCCTTGATTAAAGCTTTTCCAGCAATGCCCAACCTTGGTTTTACCATTTGACACCTAGCCTCTTTTTCCCTTGGGTTTCCGGAGCCCGAGGATCATCTTACTTTAACCCCCCCGGGCCAGTGCTCCTCTGAGTGTTGGTCCAGCTCGTCAGCCGCCGGTGGCTACCAGGGGCAACTCTGGGCTGGCCTACCGGAAGTTTAGACAATTTGAGTGTGCCCTGAGAAAGAGATATGTGCAGCTCCTATCGGGATTTGTTGGCACATTCGGGCGGTGTTGCTGGTCTTGTTTTAACCTGTCGAAGTGTCTTGAAGAACCGAGATACTGAGTCTGATCGGAACATCTTGGGAGGAGGTCTATTCCTTCGTTGACCGTGAGAGCTTGTCATGGGCTAAGTTGGGACTCCCCTGCAGGGATTTGAACTTTCGAAAGCCGTGCCCGCGGTGATGGGCAGATGGGAATTTGTTAATGTCCGGTTGTAGATAACTTGAACCTTAACTTAATTAAAATGAATCAACTGAGTGTGTTACCGTGATGGCCTCTTCTCGGTGGAGTCCGGGAAGTGGACACGGTGTTGGAGTAATGTTTGCACAGGTTGTTCTCTAGTTTCTCGCTCGCGCTTTGCCTCCTCTTCTCGCTCTCTCTTTTGTGAATAAGTTAGCCACCATATTTGCTAGTCGCTTGCTGCAGCTCCACATATTTACCTTGCCTTACCTATAAGCTTAAATAGTCTTGATCACGAGGGTGCGAGATTGCTGAGTCCCTGTGGCTCACAGATTACTATTACACCAGATGCAGGGCCTGATGATTCCGCTCCAGGAGACGCGCTTGATCTCAAGTGGGAGTTTGACGAAGACTCTCAATGCTACTATGTTTCCTTTCGTGATGATCAGTAGTGGTGCCCAGTTGGGGGTGATCGGGACCGTGTCGCATGTTGGGTTATCTTTTATTTTGGCGTGTAGTCGGGCCATGAGTGTTTGGATGATGTAATGTTATTTATGCACTTTTTTGACGTGGCGAGTGTAAGCCAACTATGTTATCTCCCCTTTATGATTTATATTACATGGGATGTTGTGAAGATTGCCTAACTTGTGACATATGCCTTCTATGCGATTATGCCTCTAAGTCGTGCCTCGACACGTGGGAGATATAGTCGCATCGAGGGTGTTACATCGGGAACGGGAAGAAGGGAGTTGCAAATGCATCAGACTATTTCGAAACCTGGGATGACTCGGATAGCATAACGGTTGTAAATGCTCAAAAAGATTTGAGACATTCTACAAAATGGTGGCATAACCACTCAACATCACAATATCAAGGTTCTGAGATCAACTGTCAACATAGAGAAGTAGTAGGAACTGAATTGGTGCTTGAAACTATCAATTCTATAAGTCTACGGATTAGTAACATGTGATCCTGATAGAAGATGAGAAGCCTAGTTCTTAATCCCCATAGAAGAGAACAAGATGACTTAGATTAAGGGCATAAGGTAAAGGAGTAAAAAGAGCTTTACGTTCCCTTCCACAATCAATTCCCTTATATAACTAAAGCATTCCTAGACTCGACTTCGACCAGTTTGGCTTGGTAATCCTACAGGTAGTCAGGCACTGATACCAAAGCTGTCGGGACCCCGATCCTAAGTCACACCAATTTAGCATGTAACACATCATATCACTTTGCGGCCTCACGCATGGTATTCCCATGGGTGCCACCTTACCTGGCCCGGGACCGTTTGCGCCTTTTGGCTCACGTATATGATAGTGTCGCTAGCATCTATATGACAAAGAACCCGGGCCGACTTGACTAGTCATAAACCCAAAGTGGCACTAACTTACAGGGACATGCATACATGACCCAGCAACGGACGTGTCAGTCATCAGCGAGTGAACCCAGGCTGTAGTAGCTGGGCTAACAGGACTCCGGAGAATCCGGGCTGTAGAAGGCTAACAAGACTCCGGAGACACCGCATGATATTTTCCTGAAGGGACAGACACATGAACGAAGAAGGACACAAGCCGGCCAACCTAAGTGTTCCAGATCAGTAGCAAGCTACCATGTCTCACTGGAGGCACTAGGAGAGACTTCCTGGTAAGAGAGGCTACCAAGGATAAACAACTAGGTTGTCGGATCCCACACATACCAAGCATTTCAATTCATACACACAATATGTTCGATATGTGCAAATACAACATGGCATCGCAACATAACTCTATGACTCAAAGTATTTATTCAATAGGCTCCGAGGAGCGAGATATTACAAACATGGGTCTCATGACCCAACATTTAGAGCATACAAGTCAAAGCACATGTGTAAGCTTAACATGTCTGAGTACAGACATCTACAAATGAAAAAAGCTGAGAAGCCTGACTATCTACAAGACCCCGCCGAGGGCACAAGATCGTAGCTAAGGTTACAAGCTAAAGGTCGAAGTCCACACGGAACTACTAGTGAGACTGAAGTCTCTCTAAAAAAACATAAATTAAGAAAACGTGAGTACAAATGTACCCAGCAAGACTTACATCAGAACTAACTACATATGCATCATTATCAACAAAGGGATGGTGGGGTTTAACTGCAGCAAGCCAGCTTTGACTCAGTGGCTAACCTGAACTACTACTGCAAGTAACTCTTTTGAGGTGGCGCATACAAGTCCACATATTTTCACCATTTCAATACACAACTATGCACCCGCTCCTGTCTCCCTACAAGAACGCCATCCATATCACTCACGCTTATCTTGCGCATTTTAGGGTATCCACTTTCAATTGTCTATGAACTTTATAGGCAACTCAGAAGTCCTTTACCGCGGACACGACTATTCAAATAGATCATTTATAACCCTGCAGGGGTGTACTTCTTCAGACACGCTCTCGCCACTTACCACACGTCGTGTATCTCGGCAACCTTCAAGCGGAAGCCTGGCGAGGGAGTCGGCCACGACCTGACTAACCACACAAGTCTCTAGTCCAGGTTTATCGCCTATTCAAGTTCCATCCGTGAGGAGATCTGGCCGGGGTTTCGCTCACAGCCCCAAACGATGTGTGCAGGGTTCCCGAGACACCAAACGGGCAACTCGGTACACCGGGCCATGGTGTATCTACCGCATCATAGCCCACCCCTAGGGTCAGCGCTACGCACGGCCTCCAACACATATCCTACAAGCACCAGAAACTAGTTGCAACTCCTGGACAGAGATCAAGGCGATTAATAAGTCAAGAGGGTCCATTGGTTTCGAGCCCAACACGTGGTAGTAGCTGTTCATGCATCACAAACAGAGAACTCAGTTCATGAGGATGGTTTCAATGAGACAACCCACCTTGTACTCCTACATGGCCTCTCACCGCTACCTTTACCAAATCGTGTTCACACACTTAACTCTCAACAGTAAGACATGTTCACAACTTTCCAATTCATCCCCGATGAATCATACCTGACTCTACTCTAAGCAGTAGCAGGCATGAGAACAAACATGAATGAGTAGGCACGTAAAGGCTCAAACAACTCCTACTCATGCTAGTGGGTTTCATCTATTTACTGTGGCAATGACATGTCATGCAGAGGAAAGGGGTTCAACTACCGCAGTATGTAACAGTTGAAGCGTTGTTGTCTTAATGCAGTAAAAGAGAGCAGGAGCGAGAGAGTGGGATTGTATCGGAATGAACAAGGGGTTTTTGCTTGCCTGTCACTTCTGAAGATAGTATAGCTCTTCATCGGCGTCATCGATCAAATCGTCAAAACAACGTCTACTCAGAGGGGACAAACACCGGCAAACAAGAGAGAACACAATCAATGTAGTGCAACAATATGATGCATGATAATGATATGGCAATATGTTGTTGATTTTGCTAATGCAACTAGCAACATAATTAAATGAAGTTGGTTTGAATCAAAGATTTAAATTCAAACTCCACATGTTGTTATTTAAATGGCATTATTTGATTTTCCCTAAAAAGTAGTCATAAGTTGTTCCAACATGCATGCAAATGCCATAAACAGATTTTTTTGGATTTTTCTGATAATTTTTCATATATAAATTGTTTCATTTGGAGTTATGGTTCATTTTATATGATTTTCAGAAGTTTTGGATATTTTCTGAATTAAATAAATCATTTATGATTTATTTTAAATCCTAGAAAATATTTACTGTGTCAGCACTCATCATGCTAACACCAGTAGGTCAACAGGAGCGGTCCAGGTCAAACCTGACCAGTGGGGTCCACTAGTTAGTGACCCAGTGCTATTCATTGACAATGACAGGTGGGTCCGGTCAACGGACATGTCAGCACAGTCAATGTTGACGCGTGGGTCTAGGGTAATTAGATTAAACATAATCTAGTTTAGTTAGCCAGGTAGTTAGGATGTGGGGCCTGGCTGTCAGTTTCACTACAGGTTAATTGGTGGTGTAAATAGCTGGTAATGGCTGTGCCACATCGGCACAGCCAGAGTTAGCCGCCGGTGAGGTCAGTAATGGCGGAACGGTCAGGTTTTGCCCACGGGTGACCAAACTCGTGGCGGAGGGCATGTACGCGTTGCTCGTGCTCGTCCGCATCGAGTAGTGTCAGCAGAAGTGGCTAGGGCGGCCCGTAGCGACAGCAACGGCGACAAGTGCGGTGGCTGGAGCTCGGTGGTGCACGAGTGAGGGCTACGGCTCGCCCTTGAGGGATCCAGGTAGCTAGACCGCATCTAGGGGGCCCTAGGAGCATGGTGGACAGCACCGCTGGGCGTGGTAAGCTCAAAGGTGAGCAGGAGGTCGGCCATGGCGGACGGCGGCCTCGGGAGCTCATGGGGCAGCGGCTAGACAAAGCTAGCGAGAGGGGGAGGTGAGGGAAAAGCTCAGGGGCTCGTGGTGATATCAGTAGGGTGGTCAGTGGGCTCGGGGACGACCTGGAGACGGTGAATCGGGGCCGGCGATCATCGGTGCCCGTCGGTGAAGACGACGACGATGGCGTCACCACAGGGCTCCCGGTGTCGCGTGGCTCAGCGGAGACGACAAATATGACATTGCGGTTCATCCTGACACGTCGACGAGGCGAGGGAGAGCCGGTGGCCGCGGCTACGATGATCGGCGGCAACAGCTCTCTGTCTCACTTGGGAACGAGAGGTAGGGAAGGGGAGGAGGTCCAGGAAGAGAGGGAAAGTGAGAGGGGATCGAGGGGGTCGCGTGGCGCCATCTAGGTGCATCGGGGAGGAGCCAGGTAGGCAGGAGGAGCTGGCGCGGCTCGTCTGCGCACCGGGCACGCAGCTACTTCTCCTCCTGGCAGAAGGAAGAAGATAGTGCTGCCCCTGGTGGGCCAGGCTGGCTTTGCCCAGTTGGGCTGCTACAATGGTGGGCCAAAAGTGCTAGGTAAGTTTCTCCGCTCTGTTTTATTTCAGTTCTGTTTTCCTTTTAGTTATTCATTTTTCCACTGTTTTAAACTCCAAACAATTGAAAACTATGGCAACATTCCTCTGAATATTTTTATATTGCACAATGGAATTATCCAAATGCACATAAAATGTTTCAGATCATTTGGAGACATAAACTTTACATAAGATGAGTATATTTCCAAATTCAAATATAATATTGATTTTAAATCAGAACCCAAATGATTCCTTAGAAATGTTCCAAAATTTTGGTTTGATTTATAACTCTTGCCAAAATTGTCAGAAATATTTCTAGGGCATTTCGGATTCTGCAGTTTTAGGGTTCTTGCCCCTTTATTAAAATGATTTTCGAGGCTTTCACTTTCCTCATTTCAACTTTCAGAAAATAGACATGATGCACACACAAGTGCTAGCCTAGTGCAAGGTAAAGGTAGGGATGTGACAACTCACCCTCACTAAACAAGAATCTCGTCCTGAGATTCAAGACGTGAGGTAAGAGAACAGAGGGAACAAAAGGCTAACACAATCTTCATGATCCAATTGCCATTATCGAAGATGTTGATCCATTGCTTCAAATTGATCTTGACGCCTTTGCTTTCGAGATCTTCATCCAACACAACAACGAGAGGAAAGGGAGAATTTTAGAAGAATCAATCTTCTTGAGGTATGAGCAACTTAGGATCATCTCAATGATCACAAGATAAACTCACGGAATGAGATGTAGAAACATCTCTGGAGCCGATAGGCAGAACATGCATCAGGAGGGATGGAAGAAACAATTTGACGAGGGTTTCATAGTAGCGAGGAAACAATTACCATGATCCCATAACAGGGCACCTTGGGAGAGGAGACTCGTATAAATATTCCCTTAAGTGGCAAAAAGAGTTACTTTTGATTCAGAGATCATTGAAACTCTTTATACCAGCTTACGGCAAATCATAATCGATCGTTTGAGGGAGCTCGAACGAATGACATACTCAAACTAGGATGGATGATGTGGACTACCTTGTTGGACCCATGGTAAGCCCACTTTCAAGATGATCTTGGACAACAACCGCTGAGAAAAGCAGCCTATGGAATTTGGCACAATGGTGGTGTAAGCTAGGAACAAAATGCAAATGTTGGGAATGTTCCAACCATCATATCTGCCTGAGATTCAGATCTGATTGGTAACGGGATATTTCAGACAGCATGTCTTGAAAAGGAAAGGTTGCAACACAAATCGACGAGATGACATTGCAAGATTCTCGGGGGATGAACTAAGATAGCAAGCTCGAAAACACGAGCTGGTTCTGCTACATACATGTGAGCATGTTGTCCAAGACAAGAATGACCACATATTAGTCTTATAATAAAAGACTGTCGAGTTCAGGTTAGGATCCATCATCAAGGATTTCAATGTCTTTACGCACACTAGGCTTCTTTTCCTTGAACAAGTCAATCAGTGGCTTGGTGTGCTAAGAATACATAGAGAATGAAGTCTCCAGACCACAGAATACTTTGCACATATGCATGACTGGCTTGGGATGATTCCAGGGGAAGCAAAACAAGCTTTCTCGAATTCATGGTGGCAACTTGCACCAAATGTACGTGAGTTAGAGGAAGTCACTTCTTTCATCCAAACATATACCACATGAACGGAACATGAAGGCATTGTTCACAAAGTTTCCAACACTAGCTTAATGTTCAACATGAATCATGGACAAAATGAAAATGTTGCCAATGGTCTCAACAACAATCCATCGAGACTTCCCTATGATGGAATTCCACAATTATGTGAACCAAGTGATAGCATTGGTCGGATCAAAAGATATAATTGTGTATGCTCGAGGAATCAACCATGAGTGAGAAAACATTATAAACATCGTTGGTACTGATTTAATTTGGTGATAGCCCATACTCAAATCAAGTTTTGATAAGACAATAGGTCCAACAACTAATCACAGGAACCAATCAATGAAGATATCATCTTTCTTCAACTAACACACAACACAAGGATATCCCTTTGAAATGAACTAAATTAGGTAAGCTTTTATCTTCCAACTATCCAAGTTGTTGTTTAGCTTAACCAACTAGCTCAGGGGTATCCAACAGGGATTCTTGGAGAAGGAGTGGTTTACAAGAAACCAACTTGATCACGAACTCAACATAGCGGTCAGGTGACAACCTGGTAACACTTCCGAGAAGATATTTGGAAAATCACGAACCACTGATATGTTACTAAGCTCGAGAACTATCTTGCTTTTCAAGGCAAGACGATGTGATCAATAGAGCAAGGTTTTAACAAAATCCTAACTCATGATCGAAGAGCGCACCAACAGAAATGGACTAGGTAGCACGATCAGTCCTAGGATGGTAATTCAATAACCAACACACTAAGGATGGGAACATTGTCCTTTAACTACCAAGCACCACAGTTGCTAGGAGTATTGATTTCACACAACATGATTCACTTGTCGGTATTCCGGTTGCAGCAACACGAGAACCGAGGAATGGACAATGATGGCGAGAGGTATCACTAAAATAAGAATTCATAAGAGGTGGTGCAATTTTCATGACATTCTTGACATAAGATGGTAATACTCTAGGGTAGAACAGAACAAAAGCTGGATTGGCATTTTGATCTGCGGGATACAACTACTTTGACCCAATCCTAGAAATGGGCGAGGTACTGGAGTTTGTTTCTCCTAGTCATTTTGAAACTAGAACGGCTTGACGGCCACAAGAATAATAGGCATCGATGAACGAATGCATGCATACTCTTGACTATCAATTGACAGACAAAGGTCGGATAACAACTAAAAGGGACAACTCACAGAACATATATCTTTCCGAGTTGTGGATGCATAGATTAGTATGTTGAGTAAAGCTCAACATTTCTTCCGGATAACCCATGCAGAACAGTAGAACTGGCAGATTCACAATATAACGGAGAACTCATCAAGAGCACTTTAGTTGCAATCTTTTGGTTCAAAAGAACTTCTGACATATGCAGTTCATGGTATTTGGAAGAAGGAAATACCACGGACCTCGAAGACTATCACAAAGGTTACTAATATCCTAAAGGAACTAGCAAACACTATCAACATGAAGTAAGTAGGGTGAATCTCGGTTCAAGAACCCAGGAATAGAATGCCTACTAACTAAATGGCATCACAGGATGCTTTCCAGAATGGCAGTCAGAATCATCACACTGGAACAAAAAGCATTGCTAGATTACTGGGTGATTCTCTAGGATGCCGAGGTCATAATACTAGCTCCAACATATATGTCAAGGCAATGGAGTACCTCAACAGACCGTTTGGTGTGCTTAATCTAGCCCAAAAGGGCATCGAGAATGGGAAGAAGGGAGTTGCAAATGCATCAGATTATTTCGAAACCTAGGATGACTCGGACAGCATAACGGTTGTAAATGCTCAAAAAGATTTGAGACATTCTGCAAAATGGTGGCATAACCACTCAACATCACAATATCAAGGTTCTGAGATCAACTATCAACACACAGAAGTAGTAGGAACTGAACTGGTGGTTGAAACTATCAATCCTATAAGTCTATGGATTAGTAACACGTGATCCTGATAGAAGATGAGAAGCCTAGCTCTTAATCCCCATAGAAGAGAACATGATGACTCAGATCAGGAGGGCATAAGGTAAATGAGTAAAAAGAGCCTTACGTTCCCTTCCACAATCAATTCCCTTATATAACTAAAGCATTTCTAGACTCGACTTTGACCAGTTCGGCTTGGTAATCCTACAGGCAGTCAGGCTCTGATACCAAAGCTGTCGGGACCCCGATCCTAAGTCACACCGATCTAGCATGTAACACATCATATGACTTTGTGGCCTCACGCACGGTATTCCCACGGGTGCCACCTTACCTGGCCCGGGACCGTTTGCGCCTTTTGGCTCACGTATATGATAGTGTCGCTAGCATCCATATGACAAAGAACCCGGGCCGACATGACTAGTCGTAAACCCCAAATTGGCACTAACTTACAGGGACATGCATACATGACCCAACAACAAACGTGTCGGTCATCAGCGAGTGAATCCGGGCTGTAGTAGCTGGGCTGACAGGACTCCGGAGACACTGCATGACATTTCCCCGAAGGGACAGACACAGGAACGAAGGACACATGCCGGCTAACCTAAGTGTTCCGGAGTAGTAGCAAGCTACCATGGCTCACTGGAGGCACTAGGAGATATTTCCTAGTAAGAGAGGCTACCAAGGATAAACAACTAGGTTGTCGGATCCCACACATACCAAGCTTTCAATTCATACACACAATATGCTCGATATGTGCAAATACAACATGGCATCACAACATAACTCTATGACTCAAAGTATTTATTCAATAGGCTCCGAGGAGCGAGATATTACAAACATGGGTCTTGTAGGATCGAAAGTATGTCTAGAGGGGGGTGATTAGACTACTTGACCAAATAAAACTTATCCTTTTCCCAATTTTAGTTCTTGGCAGATTTTAGCTACTTTGGACAAGTCAAGCAATCTTAACACAATTCAAGCAAGCGTGCAAAGAGTATATGAGAAATGGAAAGTAAAGCATGCAACTTGCAATAATGTAAAGGGAAGGGTTTGGAGGATTCAAACACAATAGGAGACACGGATGTTTTTGTCGTGGTTCCGATAGGTGGTTCCATCGTACATCCACGTTGATGGAGACTTCAACCCACAAAGGGTAACAACTACGCGAGTCCACGGAGGGCTCCACCCACGAAGGGTCCACGAAGAAGCAACCTTGTCTTTCCCACCATGGCCGTCGCCCATGAAGGACTTGCTTCACTAGCGGTAGATCTTCATGAAGTAGGCGATCTCCTTGCCCTTACAAACTCCTTGGTTCAACTCCACAATCTTGTCGGAGGCTCCCAAGTGACACCTAGCCAATCTAGGAGACACCACTCTCAAGAAGTAACAAATGGTATGTTGATGATGAACTCCTTGCTCTTGTGCTTCAAATGATAGTATCCCCAACACTCAACTCTCTCTCACAGGATATGGATTTGGTGGAAAGAAGATCTGAGTGGAAAGCAACATGGGAAGGCTAGAGATCAAGATTCATATGGTAAGAATGGAATATCTTGGCCTCAACACAAGTGTAGGTGGTTCTCTCTCAGAAAAGGTAAGTTGGAAGTGTAGGTTCGTTCTGATGGCTCTCTCATGAATGAAGAGGAGGTGGAGGGGTATATATAGCCTCCACACATAACCTAACCGTTACACACAACTTGCCAATCTCGGTGGGACTGAATTGATAAACTCAGTCGGACCGATTCAACAAATCTAGTGACCGTTAGGATTTTCGGTGGGACCGCATGCAACTCGGTAGGACTGATATGGTTAGGGTTAGGGCATAACATAATCTCGGTGAGACCGATTACACAAACTCGGTGAGACCGATTTTGGTAATAAGCTAACCAGAGAGTTGGTCAGGTAAACTTGGTGGAACCGATTCGCTCATTTCGTTGAGACCGAAATGTTACGAAAGGGAAACAGAGAGTTTACATTTCAATCTCTGTGGGACCGATCGCTCATCTCGGTGGGACCGAAACGTTATGAAGGGAAATAGAGATATTACAATCCCATCTCGGTGAGACCGAGATCCCAATCGGTGAGACCGATTTGCCTAGGGTTTGTGGCAGTGGCTATGACATCTGAACTCGGTGGCGCCTGATAGAAAGAATCGGTGGGGCCGAGTTTGACTTTTGGTTTAGGTCATATGTGGATGTGATAAAGTAGTTGGCTTTGGATCATATCACTAAGCATTTTGAGCAAGAGCCTCATTAAGCAACACCTTCCCTCCTTGATAGTATTGGCTTTTCCTATAGACTCAATGTGATCTTGGATCACTAAAATAGAAAACGTAGAGTCTTGAGTTTTGAGTTTGAGCCAATCCTTTTGTCCTTAGCATTTTGAGGGGTCCACTTTTCTCATCCATGCCATGCCAATCATTGAGCTTTCCTGAGATATTAATCTTGAAATAGCATTAGCTCAATGAGCTATATGTTGTTAGGAATTACCAAAACCACCTAGGGATAGTTGCACTTTCAATCTCCCCCTGTTTGGTAATTGATGACAACATACAGATCAAAGCTTCGACAATTGATAATAAGAGTGAAAAACATTGTCGCTTTGAGAAGTATGTGAAAAGCAAGAGCTCCCCCTTTCGTGCATAGTTTAAGATTTGCTTTGGACTGCAAATGCACAATGAGTTAGGATCATGGGTTACTCTTCCATGTCACATACATCTTGGTGGAGCGCTCAAAATGGCAATAATTAAATACATGCACTCATCACCAACTAAAGTGAATGATCATATGGGGATATAAAAGGATAATGTCATCCAACAAGCATTAAGGTAGCATATGATCAAACACATGATCATCCAAGTATCGCACAAAAGCATAAAGTATCTCAAACAAGCAAATAACAAAGTTTAACCACCAAACAATAAGAGAGAACAAAAAGCAACACTCTCTCTCGAAGCCTATGATCTATACATTTTCTCCCCCTTTGGCAACAAGTTACCAAAAAGTTCATGAAAAATGCATAGTGCTAGATCTACTCTCAGGCTTGGTCTTCAGGTGGTGGTGTAGATAAAACTCCAATGACGAAGGCATCAGTTGATGTAGATGGAGCTAGTGGAGTGGGTGCTGGAGCTGGTGGCACTGAAGCTGTAGCTAGTGCAGATGAAGTTGCTCTGGTGTCTGAAACTAGCACTGCAGCAGATCTCTGTCCTCTGGGCACTCTAGCAAAAGCATCAGTGGTAGACTTGCCCTTCTTCTTCTGCACTTCATCTTGAAGTTGCTCAACAACTGACTGTATCTCAGTGACCTTCACATCTAAATCATAGAACTTCTGCTCCATGATCCTCTCCAAGCTCTCCTAGTTTTGAGTCAGGGTGGCCAATCCCTTCTCAATCCTCAGAGTGGAGGCAATCAAGTAGCCAAGCTGATCTTGCTTGCTCTTTAGAAGATACTGAGATGGCTCATCAATGGTTGGCATCTTTGCAGCCTTTTCAGTCCTTGCCTTCTCCCTCTTTGCTTGTGCTTGCACAGAAGATGGTTCATTCTCATCCATCACCACAGTGTTGTCCTCAAAGTCTGGGTAGATGGGCATATGTTCCTTGTCCAAGAGATATGTGCGAGTGCCCATCTTGGAGTTGATTAGCTCCTGGATCTGTGGGGCATACCCACAACTTCTCTTTTGCTCTGCAGCTGTTCTATTTATGGTTTCCACAATTAGGCTCATGACTTTGAACTTTTGAGGCACATTAAATATGTGAAGCAGGTTAATTGCATGGCCTCTGATCATCTTATGATCACCTGACTTTGGCAATAGAGTGTGCCTGAGGATCCAGCTGATTGTTGGCAAACCTGACAAAAGGTAATGTACTGATCCAAATTTGTGTGTCTCAAGAGCAGCATATGGGATCTCTATGTACATATGTGCCATGGTGTTGTGATCCTTCTTCTTCTTGGCATAGACATCCAAGTCATCTTCATTCTCCTCAAGAGCATTGATCAATTTTGCCCATTATTCAACTGTTGACTGGTACCTAGTACCTTCAGACATCTAGACAATCCTTCCATCTGGGTAGAAATGAGCTGTGGAGTAGAACTGCATAATAAGCTCATCAATCCACTTTGTGAGCTTCTGAGCCACAAACTCATCAACTCCACATGCCTTGAAGCTGTCATATACACCAGGTAAGTGTTCTTAATTTTTCCCTGATGTACTCCCAGTCCACCCATCTCATATCATAGACTATAGGCTTCTTGTCAAGCAACACTGTCTCATAGAAGTCCCGCTGTTCCTTTGTATGGAACCTGTAGTCCACATAAGTCCTTCTCCTGGTGGCATATGGATCAGACTCTCTCCATAGCCTCAATCCTGAATCCTTCCTGATTTCATATACTCTGCAACTGGGTGTGCATCATTGTGATCAGGGATCTTGGGCTTCAACTTCCTCAAAACAACATAATCCTCTTCTTCTTCAGCAGCTTGACGCACTGGGGCCTTGTTCTTCTCCTCAGTAGGGATGTTCCTGGTGCTCCTCTTGGGTTTTGGCTTTGGAGCTGGAGCAGCAGTCTTAGGAGCAGTTTTGGGCTTAGATGGAGCAGCCCCTACCTTAATTGCATCTCCCATAAGCTTTTGAGCTTTGGGTGCTGGTGCTGCATCCTCTTACTCTTCATCTCTCATAATTGACGATCTGCCAAGCACTCTGGCAGTGGTCTTATTGACCCTTTCCTTCATTTTCTTCTCGGCCACAACCTGTTCTTTGGGTGCATATCCCAAAGTTTCTTGAGTGGGTGTTCTGGCCTTTGACATAGGAACTCTCTTGGCAGGAATCTTTGTCTTCATTCCTGGCTTAGTGGCAGCAGATGTGCCATATTCCTTTTTCAGAACTTTCCTCTTTGAGGCGGCCTCTTCCTCAACAGCCACATAGTCCTCATCCTCAAAATCCGAGGTTCTGTTCTTTCTGGTCCTGGTGGCTGCCTTAGGCAAGTTGCTGGGTGTACTCCTGCTTCCCTCATCAAAGCTGCTAGAGGGACTAGTGCCCTCACTTATGTGAACTTGCTCCTCAGACTTGTTCTGACTGTCACTCTGATCTGACATGATGCAAACACTGACAGCAGACCCTGTGAATAGATTATAGATGAGGTAGATTGGATGAGCATCACAAAGTACAGAGGTTTTTGCAAAAGAATGAGTTAAAAACTTAGTTTTAGTTTTCCACAGAAAGCATTTCGGATCTATCGGTTTGAAAACTCGGTGATACCGAAGTAGCTTTTGGAACCTAAACTAGTGAACTCGGTTAGACCGAGTCACAGTTCTGTGGCACCGAGACTGCTAGGGCTTCACAAAGAATTGAACCCGGTCACACCGATTTGCAATTCTCGGTCAGATCGAGAATCACATGTGCAATGGCCTTAGCTAAATCGGTGGAACCGATTTCAACAACTCGGTTGGTCCGAGATGATTTTGGCGGAAACCTAACCCTAAATTTTCAATCCACAACTAAACTACAGAGCGATTTCGCTGGATAGAGTGATAATCATGGCAAGATACATGCCAAAACAATGTGCCAGGAATCGGAGTGAGATTAGCACAAAGATCAAGTCCATACCCTAAGTGCGGCGATGGACCTGCTACGGCGGCAACGGCGAAGACAATTTCCGTTGACGGCGGGGGAGACTAGCGGCGGGAGGCAGCTGGCGATGAGGAGGACGATCCGAAGACCTAGGGAGGCAGAGCAGGCTGAGCGCGGGCGAAGGGGTTCGGAAAATTTTCCAAATTTTGGCCCGGGGATATATATAGCCTGACCCTGTCGGTGTAACCGAGTGGAACAACTCGGTGGCACCGAGATGCATAACTGCAAGCAGTTACTGCAACTCGGTGTGACTGAAAAGTTCAAATCGGTTGCACCGAGATTTAAAACCTAGATCGACTTAGTGGTCTCGGTATGACTGAAATGGATGAGTCGGTCAGACTGAAACGCGCAAAGAAGTTTTGGAAATTTAAGTCTATGACGAATCGGGGACTCCGAGTGCTCCTCACATAGAGTGGTTCGAATCTGACTTGATCAAACTTTGTGATGTAGCATGAATAGAGTTTGAGACAAGAAAAGCATAGATAGCTAGAGAAGGTTCTTAGGCATTCTTGTCCATACACTTGGCAAGAGAAAAAGGAACCAAACAATCAAAACAACAAGTGGATGTCCTCGAATGAGTAAATTATGCAACCAACATGCTCACACAATAAAATGGCAAATGAAATATGTGGCAAAGCATGCACAACCAATTCTAGCATATATCAAGCAATTGGCGATGACTAGGTCATCTATATATGAGTATATTGACTTAGGAGTCAAATGAGAACATTTGATCATAGGTCATACTCATCGTTTAAGCACAAGTGGGGTTACCACTTTTACATAAAGCGTTGTTGTGTTCACACCATTAGAGTGGCTTTAGCTCAATTCTTAGAGTAAAGCTCCCCCTAGATGTGAGATCCTCCCTAAGAGGGATGAACTAACCTTGGGTTTTGTCGATGATGACTTCATGTAGGTGTTGAAGATGCGGATGCTCAATGTTGATGTAGATCATTTGGAGCGATCCTTTGGAGAGAGTTGTACTTTCAATACCTACACGGGTTAGTCCCACAAGGAACAAACAAGGATATCCATAGACATAGAGTGATGTACACACAAGATGATGTCTATGAAAGCATTAGGTTACCTTGTCCCTTGTCTTACCAACAAGAGGGTTTGTGACTCCTTGAACTAGTGCGAGATGTGGAAGTTGATTGCACTTGTTCTTGCCAAAATGATAAGAGTGAAGTATGTTGGCGGAGTCACCCTTAGGAACTCTCTAGTTCTTATTCTTCGGGATCCACATCATCTTGATGGGAATCCTTGGAGTTGTAGTCGTACTTGATGAAGTAGAACTTGATGTAGTCTTGGGAACCCACTTGACCAAGGCCTTGGGTGCTTCTTCAAATGCATCAATTTCCTCTTGAAGCTTATCCTTGCCTTTTTGCTCGTAGTCTTGTGGTGGAAGATCATCTTGAGCTTGTGTCCCTTTGAAGGAAGTACGATCGTACTTCTTTTGTTGAGGAACAAACTTCGTCTTGGGGTATTGATCTTCTTCCCACTCAACTCCATTGGCATTGAACTTTTGTTCAAAACCAACACCTTGGTTCTTCCGGTGCCTTCCTTGCTTGCGTACAATTTCCTTGAATTGCTTACTCCCGGCAAGGCTCTTGTAAACACCTTTCTCTATAATTCCCTTCAATAAGCTATTTTCTTGCTCAAGTGTAACCTGGCTAAGAGAATCATTAGTGGAATCAATAGAACTACTAGAAGCAACAACATTGGATTTTGCATGATTATTGTTACTACTAGAGGAAGAATCTTTATTGTTCTTGTTACTAGACTTGACTTAAGGCATGTAAGTGGATAAGAGTAAACGCTTGGCAATGTAAGAAGAACTTTTCTTGCGAAGATCATCATTGATTGCCTTTAAGAACTCATGCTCTTGCTCAAGGTTGAGCTTTTCAAAACGTAATTTCTCATGAGTCCTTAAAAGTTCTCGATGATCTCCTAAGATAGTTTCATGAGATAACTTAAGAGTGTTTAGTTCTTTAGTTAGAAACTCAATCTTCTCCTTATCATTGTCATTCGTTTTATCTTGATTAGCATGATTAATTGACATTTCATCATAGTATTCATCACTAGAGTTGTCAACAAGTAAATCATCATCACCTAACAAGTCATCTTCATCATTATTGAAATCAACATACCCGGGGTGTGATACCTTGGGGCCTTTAGCCATGACGCATCTTCCAAGTCCTTAGTTTGGTGAATCAAATATGTCGTAGGAGTTGGTTGACACAAGTGCTAGACCGGAAACACCTTCATCTTGAGTATATTCGGAGTCGGAGTGATAGCTTCTCTCGGAGTGATTTTCGAAGTCAGAGCCGGATACCCATTCACCAACATGAGCTTGATGTCTTAGTTTTGTGTAGCTCCTTGATGACTTGTCCTTCCTTTCTGAATCCTTCTCTAGGATGTTCTTCTTTCATAACGATAATCTCTACTCCTCTCTCTTGATGGTGATTCTTCTCTTCTACTTCTTCTTTTTGGAGAATCTTCTCTTCTCTTGTAGGGTGTCGTACATTCATTGGAATAGTGTCTGGGTCTTGCACAATTGTAGCAATTTCGCTCTCGACTTGAAGATCTTTTGTCATTGTAGGACCTTGACTTGGAACTTCTCTCTTTGCTTCTACTCTTGTAGAACTTGTTGAATATCTTCACCATTAGGCTCAATTCTTAATTGAAGGTTTGTTTCTCAGTTGATCATGTGGGAGCTTCACATGAGGCTTTGTAAGCACCACTTGACTTTTTATGGAGCTCCTCCTTATCCTTGAGTGACATCTCATGAGCAACAATTCCTCCAATGACTTCTGTTGGCTTGAGATCTTTGTAATTGGGCATCATTTGGATCAATGTGCATACGGTATCATATTTTCCTTCCAAAGCTCTTAGGATCTTCTTGATGATGAATTTGTCGGTCATCTCTTCACTTCCTAAGCCGGCGATCTCATTTGTGATAAGAGCAAGCCTAGAGTACATTTCAGCGACATCTTCACCATCCTTCATTTTGAACTTGTCAAGGTGACTTTGAAGCACATCCAACTTGGATTCCTTGACGGAGTCGATACCTTCGTTCATATCAATCAAAGTATCCCAAATTTCCTTTGCAGTCTCAAGGCGGTTGATTTTGTTGAATTCTTTGGGGCACAATCCATTGAAGAGGATATCACAAGCTTGAGCATTGTATTGCAGCATCTTCAACTCTTCCGCGGTAGCTTCACGGTTCGGTTCTCTCCCATCAAAGAATTCACCTTGCAAGCCAATACACACAATATCCCATACAGCGGGGTTATGTCCAAGAATATGCATTTTCATCTTATGCTTCCAACTAGCAAAATTAGTACCATCAAAGTAAGGACCTCTACGGTGGTAATTTCCCTCACTAGACGCCATACTCTCCTAGGTTGTGAAACCAAGGCTATGACTACCAAAAGCTATGGAAATCAAAGCAAATGGAGACCAAAGCTCTGATACCACTTGTAGGATGGAAAGTATGTCTAGAGGGGGGGGGTGATTAGACTACTTGACCAAATAAAACTTATCCTTTTCCAAATTTTAGTATTTGGCAGATTTTAGCAACTTTGGACAAGTCAAGCAATCTTAACACAATTCAAGCAAGCATGCAAAGAGTATATGAGATGCGGAAAGTAAAGCATGCAACTTGCAAGAATGTAAAGGGAATGGTTTGGAGGATTCAAATGCAATAGGAGACACGGATGTTTTTGTCGTGGTTCCAATAGGTGGTGCTATCGTACATCCACGTTGATGGAGACTTCAACCCACGAAGGGTAACGGCTGCACGAGTCCACTTAGGGCTCCACCCACGAAGGGTCCACAAAGAAGCAACCTTGTCTTTCCCACCATGGCCGCCACCCACGAAGGACTTGCCTCACTAGCGGTAGATCTTCACGAAGTAGGCGAGCTCCTTGCCCTTACAAACTCCTTGGTTCAACTCCACAATCTTGTCGGAGGCTCCCAAGTGACACCTAGCCAATCTAGGAGACATCACTCTCCAAGAAGTAACAAATGGTGTGTTGATGATGAACTCCTTGCTCTTGTGCTTCAAATGATAGTCTCCCCAACACGCAACTCTCTCTCACAGGATATGGATTTGGTGGAAAGAAGATTTGAGTGGAAAGCAACTTGGGGAAGGCTAGAGAATAAGATTCATATGGTAAGAATGGAATATCTGGCCTCAACACAAGTGTAGGTGGTTCTCTCTCAAAAAAGGTAAGTTGGAAGTGTAGGTTCGTTCTGATGGCTCTCTCCACAAATGAAGGGGAGGTGGAGGGGTATATATAGCCTCCACACAAAAGCTAACCGTTACACACAACTTTCCAATCTCGGCGGGATCGAATTGATAAACTCGGTCGGACCGATTCAGCAAATCTAGTGACCGTTAGGATTTTTGGTGGGACCGACATGCAACTCGGTAGGACCGATATGGTTAGGGTTAGGGCATAACGTAATCTCGGTGAGACCGATTACACAAACTCGGTGAGACCGATTTTGGTAATAAGCTAACCAGAGAGTTGGTCAGGTAAACTCGGTGCGACCGATTCGCTCATTTTGGTGAGATCGAAATGTTACGAAAGGGAAACAGAGAGTTTACATTGCAATCTCGGTGGGACTGATCACTCATCTTGTTGGGACCGAAACGTTATGAAGGGAAATAGAGAGATTACAATCCCATCTTGGTGAGACTGAGATCCCTATTGGTGAGACCAATTTGCCTAGGGTTTGTGGCAGTGGCTATGACATCTGAACTCGGTGGCGTCAGATAGAAAGAATCGGTGGGGCCGAGTTTGACTTTTGGTTTAGGTTATATGTGGATGTGAGAAAGTAGTTGAGGGCTTTGGAGCATATCACTAAGCATTTTGAGCAAGAGCCTCATTAAGCAACACCTCATCCCTCCTTGATAGTATTGGCTTTTCCTATAGACTCAATGTGATCTTGGATCACTAAAATAGAAAATGTAGAGTCTTGAGCTTTGAGCTTGAGCCAATCCTTTTGTCCTTAGCATTTTGAGGGGTCCACTTTTCTCATCCATGCCACGCCAATCATTGAGCTTTCCTGAGATATTAATCTTGAAATAGCATTAGCTCAATGAGCTATATGTTGTTAGGAATTACCGAGACCACCTAGGGATAGTTGCACTTTCAGGTCTCATGACCCAACATTCAGAGCATACAAATCAAAGCACATGTGGAAGCTTAACATGTCTGAGTATAGACATCTACAACTTAAAAGGCTGAGAAGCCTGACTATCTACAAGATCGTGCTGAGGGCACAAGATCGTAGCTGAGTTAACAAGCTAAACATCGAAGTCCACGCGGAACTACTAGCGAGACTGAAGTCTCTCTGCAAATACATAAATTAAGCAAACGTGAGTACAAATGTACCCAGCAAGACTTACATTAGAACTAACTACATGTGCATCATTATCAACAAAGGGATGGTGGGGTTTAACTGCAGCAAGCCAGCTTTGACTCAGTGGCTAACCTGAACTACTACTGCAAGTAAGTCTTTTGAGGTGGCGCACACGAGTCCACATATTTTCACCATTTCAATACACCACTATGGATCCGCTCCCGTCTCCCTACGAGAACACCATCCATAGGACTCACGCTTATCTTGCGCATTTTAGGGTATCCACTTTCACTTGTCTATGAACTGTACAGGCAACCCATAAGTCCTTTACCGCGGACACGGCTATTCGAATAGATCATTTATAACCCTGCAGGGGTGTACTTCTTCACACACGCTCTCGCCACTTACCACCATGTACACGTCGTGTATCTCGGCGACCTTCAAGAGGAAGCCTGGCGAGGGAGTCGACCACGACCTGACTAACCACACAAGTCTCTACTCTAGGTGTATCGCCTATTCGGGTTCCATCCGCGAGGAGATCCGGCCCTAGTTTCGCTCACAGCCCCAAACGATGTGTGCTGGGTTCCCGAGACACCAAACGGCAACTCGGTACACCGGGCTACGACGTATCTACCGCATCATAGCCCACCCCTAGGGTCAGCGCTACGCATGGCCTCCAACCCATATCCTACAAACACCAGAAACTAGTTGCAACTCCTGGACATAGATCAAGGCGATTAATAAGTCGAGAGGGTCCATTGGTTTCGGGCCCAACGCGTGGTAGTAGCTGTTCATGCATCACAAACATAGAACTCGGTTCCTGAGGCTGGTTTCAATGAGACAACCCACCATGTACTCCTACATGGCCTCTCACCGCTACCTTTACCAAACCATGTTCACACACTTAGCTCTCAACAGCAAGACATGTTCACAACTTTCCAATTCATCCCCGATGAATCATACCTAACTCAACTCTAAGAAGTAGTTGGCATGTGAACAAACATGAATGAGTAGGCACGTCAAGGCTCAAACGACTCCTACTCATGCTAGTGGGTTTCATCTATTTACTGTGGCAATGACAGGTCATGCAGAGGAAAGGGGTTCAACTACCAAAGTATTTAATAGTTGAAGCATTGTTGTCTTAACGCAGTAAAAGAGAGCAAGACCGAGAGAGTGGGATCGTATCGGAACGAACAAGGGGGTTTTGCTTGCTTGGCACTTCTGAAGATAGTATAGCTCTTCATCGGTGTCATCGATCAAATCATTGAAACAACGTCTACTCAGAGGGGACAAACACCGGCAAACAAGAGAGAACACAATCAAGGCAGTGCAACAATATGATGCATGATAATGACATGGCAATATGTTGTTGATTTAGCTAATGCAACTAGCAACATAATTAAATGAAGTTGCTTTGAATCAAAGGTTCAAATTCAAACTCCACATGTGGTTATTTAATTGCCATTATTTTATTTGCCCTAAAAGTAGTCATAAGTTCTTCCAACATGCATGAAAATGCCGTAAACAGATTCTTTGGATTTTTCTGATAATTTTTCATATATAAATTGTTTCATTTGGAGTTACGGTTAATTTTATATGATTTTTAGAAGTTTTGTATATTTTCTGAATTAAATAAATCATTTATGATTTATTTTAAATCCTAGAAAATATTTACTGTGTCAGCACTCGTCATGCTAACATCAGTAGGTCAACAGGAGCGGTCCAGGTCAAACCTGACCAGTGGGGTCCACTAGTCAGTGACCCAGTGTTGTTCAGTGACAATGACAGGTGGGTCCGGTCAACGGACACGCCAGCACAGTCAATGTTGACGCGTGGGTCCAGGGTAATTAGATTAAACTTAATCTAGTTTAGTTAGCCAGTTAGTTAGGATGTGGGGCTCGGCTGTCAGTTTCACTAGAGGTTAATTAGTGGCGCAATTAGCTGCTAATCGTTGTGCTACGTCGGCACAACCTGAGTTAGCCACCGGCAAGGTCAGTGACGGCGGAACGGCTCGGGTTTCGCCCACGGGTGACCAAACTCACGGCGGAGGGCATCTACGTGTTGCTCGTGCTTGTTCGCATCGAGCAGTGCCAACAGCAGTGGCTAGGGCGGCCCGTAGCGACGGCAACAGCGACAAGTGCGGTGGCCGGAGCTCGGTGGTGCACGAGCGCAGGGCTACGGCTCGCCCTTGAGGGAATCTGGTAGCTTGACCGCATCTAGGAGGGGCTAGGAGCACGGTGGACAGCACCGCTTGGCGTGGTAAGCTTAGAGGTGAGCAGGAGGTTGGCCATGGCGGACGGCGACCACGGGAGCTCATGGGGCGGCGGCTAGAGGAAGCTAGCGAGAGGGGGAGGTGAGGGGAAAAGCTTAGGGGCTCATAGTGATGTCGGTAGGGTGGCCAGTGGGCTCGGGGACGACCTGGAGACGGTGAATTGGGGCCGGCGATCTTCGGTGCCCGTCGGTGAAGATGACGACGATGGCGTCACTGCAGGGCTCCCGACATCGTGTGGCTCAGCGGAGACGAAATATACGATGTTGCGGTTCCTCCTGACATGTCGACGAGGCGAGGGAGGGCCGGTGGCCGCGGCAACGACGATCAACGGCTCTCTGTCTCGCTTGGGAATGAGAGGTAGGGAAGGGGAGGAGGTCCAAGAAGAGAGGGAAAGTGAGAGGGGATCGAGGGGGTCGCGTGGCGCCGTCTAGGTGCATCGGGGAGGAGCCAGGCAGGCAGGAGGAGCTGGCGCGGCTTGTCTGCGCGCCGGGCATGCAGCTGCTTCTCCTCCTGGCAGAAGGAAGAAGATAGTGCTGCCCGTGGTGGGCCGGGCTGGCTTTGCCCAGTTGGGCTGCTACAGTGGTGGGCCAAAAGTGCCAGGTAAGGTTTCTCTGCTCTGTTTTATTTCAGTCTTGTTTTCCTTTTATTTATTCATTTTGCCCTGTTTTAAACTTCAAACAATTGAAAACAGTGGCAACATTCCTCTGAATATTTTTGTATTGCACAATGGAATTATCCAAATGCACATAAAATGTTTTAGATCATTTGGAGATATAAACTTTACATAAGATGAGTATATTTCCAAATTCAAATATAATATTGATTTAAAATCAGAGCCCAAATGATTCCTTAGAAATGTTCCAAAATTTTGGTTTGATTTATAACTCTTGCCAAAATTGTCAGAACTATTTCTAGGGCATTTTTGATTCACTAATTGCAGTTTTAGGGTTCTTGCCCCTTTATTAAAATGATTTTTGAGGCTTTCACTTTCCTCATTTCAAGTTTCAGAAAATAGACATGATGCACACACAAGTTCTAGCCTAGTGCAAGGTAAAGCTAGGGATGTGACACTACATCACCATGTCGTTCGGCTTGAAGAACGTCGGCGCCACCTTCCAGCGCTCTATGCAGAAATGCCTGCTGTCGCAACTCGGCCGCAATATCCACGTCTACATGGACGACATCATGTTGAAGACCAAGCAGCACCTCACGCTCCTCGACGATCTGAAGGAAACCTTCGCCAACCTGCGCGAGTACAAGGTCAAGCTCAGCCCGGAGAAATGCGTTTTTGGCGTCCCGGTCGGAAAGCTACTCGGCTTCCTCATCTCGGAGCGCGACATTGAGGCAAACCCAGAGAAAATCAAGGCCATCGAGCGCATGTGCAAGCCGGCCCGGCTACGCGATGTCTAGAAGTTCACTGACTGCTTGGCCTCGGTCAGCCGGTTTCTTAGCCGGCTGGGCGAGAGGGCCCTGCCCCTATATCAGCTAATGAAGAAGACGACGCCATTTGAATGGAATGACCAGGCGGACGAAGCCTTCCGGGATCTCAAGCGCATGCTCTCAACCGCACCAGTCTTGGCCACGCTGGCCGAGAAGGAGCCCTTGTTGATCTATATCACCGCGACCTCGCGGTCGGTTAGCACGGTGATGGTGGTCGAGCAACCAGAGAAGGACAGGGTCCAAGCCGTCTAGCGTCCCGTCTACTATCTGAGCGAGGTGCTCTCTGCCTCGAAGCAGAACTACCCGCAGTACCAGAAGATGTGTTACGGCGTGTACTTCACCGCCAAGAAACTGAAGCAGTATTTCCAAGAGCATCTCATCACCGTGGTCAGCACGGCCCCTCTCGGTGACATCATTGAGTGCCGGGATGCCTCTGGCCGGGTCGCCAAGTGGGCGCTCGAGCTAGCCAGCCATACCATCCTTGACGAGCCCCGCACCACAATCAAGTCCCAAGCTTTAGCCTACTTCCTCGTCGACTACACGAGACCTAGTACCTACTGCCGCCTCCGGACTCGACGCACTGGCGCATGCACTTCGAAGGATCGAAGATGCGACTTGGCCTGGGAGCCAACATAGTGTTGTCGTCCCCCATGGGCGACCGGCTCAAGTACGCACGACAGATCCACTTCGCCGCCTCCAACAACGTCGCCAAGTACGAAGCCCTTGTGCATGGCCTCCGGCTTGCCAAGGAACTCGGCATCCGGCACATCCTGTGCTTCGGCGACTCGGACCTCGTGGTGCAGCAGTGCTCAGGCGAGTGGGATGTGCATGACTCCAACATGGCAAGCTACCGCTTCCTCGTCTAGAAGATGTCCGGGTTCTCTGAGGGCTCGAGTTCCTCCATGTCCCACGCACGGAGAACAAGGCGGCCGACACGCTCGCCAAGATCGCCTCGTCTCGACAGTCCATCCCATCCGGCGTCTCGCTCAAGCACCTGCACAAGCCGTCCGTGAAGCCATCTCCAGACTCCGAGTCCATCCATGTGGCAAGCAACCTGGCCATGCCTCAACTCGGCCCGGGGATTGCTCCAATCGACCCGACCGCGCCTCAACCTGGCTCGGGGACTGCTCCAACCAACCCGACCGCGCCTCAACCCGGCTCGGGGACTGCTCCATCCAACCCGGTCGTGCCTCAACCCAGCCCGGGGGCTACCGAACCCGGCTCGGGGGCCGCCGACCCGAAACCCGAAGTAGTGGCTGTCTTCGCCATGGTGACGGCGCCATCCTGGGCCCTGCCCATCTCGGAGTTCCTGGAGAACGGGGTCCTCCCCATGGACGAGATAGAAGCTCGGCAAGTGCAGCATCGAGCGTCCACCTAGAGCATCATCAACAATGAGCTCATCAAGCGCATCTCCATCGGCGTGTTCCAATGCTGCGTCGAGCAGGACAAGGGTATTGAGATCCTCCTCGACATACACCAGGCGAGTGCAGGCACCACGCCGCCTCACGGTCCCTGGCGGCCAAGGCTTTCCGCCATGGTTTCTACTGGCCCACGGCCCTCGAAGATGCAGAGTCACTCATCAACAAGTATGAGGGATGCCAGCGCTTCAGCAAGCGCAGCCACCAACCGGTGTCAGCACTCCAGACCATCCCGATCGCCTGGCCCTTCATGGTCTGGGGACTCGACATGGTGGGGCCCTTTAAGACCGCCCGAGGTGGCATGACGCATTTGCTGGTGGCGGTGGACAAGTTCACCAAATGCATCAAAGCAAGGCCAATCAAGAAGCTGGACGGCCCGACGGCCGTTCGGTTCATCAAGGACATCGCGGTTCGCTACGGCATGCCGAACAGCATCATCACGGACAACGGCACCAACTTTGCCAAGGGCGCGCTTGCGTAGTACTGCTCCGTCTCCGACATCCGCCTCGACCAGGCTTCTGATGCACATCCACAGTCCAACAGCCAGGTCGAGCGGGCCAACGGCCTCATCCTATCCCGCATCAAGCAGCGGCTCATTGAGCCACTCGTCCGTTCCCCCGGCAGCTGGCTTGACGAGTTGTCGGCCGTCCTCTGGAGTATCCGCACCACGCCAAACCGGTCGATCGGGTTCACCCCATTCTTCCCCGTTTACGGAGCAGAAGCCGTCATTCCGACCAACGTCGAGTTTGACTCACAGTGCGTCACGATGTACACGGAAGCCAAAGCTAAAGAAGCTCGTGAAGACGGCGTCGACCTGCTCAAAGAAGCACGCCTCCTAGCGCTCAGTCGCTTGGCCATACCAGCAAGGTCTAGGGCACTACGACAGCAAGAAAATCAAGCCCCTCGCTTTTCGGGAGGGAGACCTCGTCCTCCGCCTCGTCCAGGAGCAGGCCGGCCAACACAAGTTGTCCTTCCCATGGGAGGGTCCCTTCATCGTCAGCAAGGCCTTGTGTGACCGCAACGCCTACTACCTCATGGACGCACGCAAGTCAAACAAGCACAAGAGGGACACCACCGACAAAGAAACAACCTGGCCATGGAATGCAGAGCTCCTCCGCCCGTTTTACAGTTAGCCGTATGCACGTATGTATCGCTGCCTTGTGTAATCATCTGAAAACTATGGGACCCCCGAACGGTGCTCGGGGGCTGCCCTTTCCGTGACCAAGCTATTTGTGTCCCCTACTTTTATGCATTACTTTCGTCGCAAGCTAACCCGGCCACCAGGCCGACTCGTTCGACCCAGGGGCTCGGGGGCTGGCCGGCTTGGCCACCCGCCGCTTCATGTGGCAGCTCTTGACACATTGGACTGCCGCGGCCTCCCGCTTCGCCCTAAGCTGAAGAACCGGCTTCGGCTATTGACTGGCAAGCGCACGAGACCAAAGCTCCAGCGCGCCATGGGCGCTAAGTAAGAAGCCACCGGGTCACCCAACCCGGCCCCGCCCCTTTAAAGTTACCACACGACTGGCTGCTCGCCAACCCGGCCCCGCCGGATTGCCGCCAGCCGGCCCGGTGGGTGTTTCACTCATGCTCAATGATCCGAAAGGTTAAATATCACGCGCTCCTCCCAAAGGCCAAACCCCTTGTCGTGGACCGGAGCCTTGGCTACCAGACTCGTGGGAGGGGGAACCCAAAGGGAGGGAAGTTGCAAGAAAAAAGGCTTCAAAAACAAAGAGCAAGAGCGCTGGCACCCGTGAGGTTTTTCACATACCGCCGGGTCGCTCGACCCAGCCCTGCCTCTGTAAGCCACCAAGCAGCCGCCCGCCCGCCAACCGGGCCCTACCGGGTTGCCACCGACCGGCCCAATGGGTGTTTTCGCTCGCGCTCAATGTTACGAAAGCCTAAGTACTACACGCTCCTCTCAAAAGCCGAACCCCTTGTCACGGACTGGAGCCTCGGGCGTCAGACTCGCGGGGGAGAAGCCCAAGAGCGAAGAATGTAGGAAAATGGCTCGAAAAAAGAAAAGAAAAGGCACAAACATTCACAAGGCTTACGCATCGTAAATTAAGAAATAGGCCCAAGGCTAGAGTTCATTACACCCAAGTCAACCCCCAGTGGGCGGGCGGACATGCTATCTAACAGAAATTTTTACAAAGTTAAATCAGGCATCTCCGCCGCCGGATCACGCAGCCTCCGGATACGCCGAGGTGCCGGCATCGTCCTCTTCGGCGTCCGTGTCGCGATAGATGCCCGTCTCCTTGGAACTGCCCTCCGGGTCGTCCATAAGAAGGTCATAGTCCTCAGCGGGCACTACTCTGCCATCCTCCGCCTATTGCGGCTGGAATTCGTCGTGGAAGGCGAACCCGGTGATATAGCTGGCCCGGGCGGCGATCCAACCGACCTCCTCCTGTAGCTAGCTCTCCAAGCCGGCCCGCTGGCCCATCGGCGCGTCCACCGCGAGGTCCGGGTACCAGGATAATGCGAACCGAAGCGCCATCTCGGCACCAGCTCGGGCGGCAGAAACCCGCCACTCATGAAGACGGTCCGGGCCCACCTCCAACCACCTCTCCAACCGCGTGGAGCTGCTCGGCGCGACGGCGCCTGGCTACAGGGCCGCCGTTATTGCCGCGCCGGCCTCAGAAAGCCGGCCCATCTGCTCGCCCAGGACTTGTAGACGGGCCTCGGTGGCGGCCACGATCTCCAGGAAGGTCCAGGCCACCTGCGGGTCAGTCCCGGAGCCGACGACTCCCTGTGGGTCGCGCTGAAAGTGGATCGCCTCGTCCGCCAGCTGGTGCGTCTCCGGGAAGGCTCCTGTCGAAGAGAAAAGCAAGTTAGAAGAAAGCCACTAAGGAAGAAAAGCCGGAGTCCTAACCCGGTAACAACAAAACCGAAGGAAAGCACTTACTGGAGAAGGACTCTTCCAGGAGCCGCACTTCAAGCAACGTACCACGCCGCCCTCGGGTGATGGCGCGGTCACGCTCCTGGAGTGCCTTCTCCAGCTCGGCGATCTTGGCGAGGGCCGCCTTCAGCTCGGCGTCCTTGTCCTCGGTCGCCTTCCTGGCCTCCTCGCGGTGCCGGGCCTCCGTCCGCCGGGTCTCCTCCGTTGCGGCCACCAGCGCCTTCACACACTCCACCTTGGCCTGGAGCTGCCCCTTTTCATTGGCCAGCTAGCCGCATTGCTGGTCCGCCTTGGCAAGGGCCTGCTGCGCCTCCATGACCTTGGCGGCCTCTGCCTTGTGGCGCTCCACCTCGGCCTCGAGGCGGCCCTTGTCGCCCTCCAGCTGCTCCTACAGCCGGCTGGCTTCATCAAGCGCCCGCCGGGCTCCCATCGCCTCCGCCCTCGCTCGCTCCACCTCAGCTCCAAGCCGACCGGCGTCGGCAACAAGCCGGTCATAGTGGAAGCTGGCCCGGACCAGCCGGGTCCTCCAAGACAGCACCTCAGCTGAAGAAAAGGAACTTAGAAACAAAGTACTACTTAAGATTCGACCCAGCTGCTACGCAGTTGGCCCGAATCTCGGGGGCTACACCCAGTGGGTGCGCTAGCACGCCCCCACTAGAAAAGAGCATGTAAAACAAGTACCTACCACGGCGCGGACCTCTTCCTCCTTGGCGGCAAGCCGCTCATTTAGACGACGGTGCGTCTCAAGGAGCCGGTTGAAGACGCTGACCCGGTAGGCGTCCAGTTGCTGCAAGAAGAAGTGATCAATACAAGACATGAAGATAAGATAAGACCCAACTACTGTGCATTTGGCCCGAATGTCAGGGGCTACATCCAGTGGGTGCACTGGCGCGCCCCCACAAAGTAGAGGCAGTAAAAAAGAAAAAGAAGAATGCAAAAGAAACTTACAATCACGGCGCGCTCCAGCTCCTGCGTCGCCTCGACCTCGGCCTGGGCGAAGGCCTGGATTTGGTCCACCTGCCCTTGTAGGCGCCGGGTCATGGCGTTCATCGCTGCCTCCTCCTGGGTCGGGGCCCCGAAGAAGACCTCGCCGGTCCCGCTCCGCGCTGGCTGCGACCCGGCAGCCCGGCGACCCCCGGACTTGAGCACCAGGGCGTGTTCCAACGCCGGCTCCATGGGCCGACTGGCCCGCGGCTCCACCACCAGCGGCGTCTCGCTCGCCGGCGCCGGCGCCGTTCCCGCCGACGCCGTCCGCGATGCCTCCCCCAAGAGGGCGCCTTCGCCGGCTCCCGCCCGCTCGACCACGTCGGTCCGTGATGGGACGCCATCCCTAACGACCACGACCTCCCGGTCGAGGTCCATCGCGTCGACGCGGCCACCGTGGCCGTGCTCCCCCTCCAATGATGGTACAAAGGCCGTCTCCACCGCCACCGTTCTCTTTGGCATATCCGGCACACCGGTTCCTCGCCGGATCCTGCCCACACCGCCGCGACGCTAACCCAGGCCTGGGTCGACGCCGCCTCCAGCTCCGCCTCAGCCCGGTTGCGGTCCCGCCAGGCCAGGCCTTCGGCGTCGGACGGGTCCAGACCAAGGTCCGGATCCGCCCGCCCCTCCTCCTCCTCGTCCCGGTCGACGGTGCTGGACCGGCTCCTCCGAAACGTGGCGCCCTTGGTAGACACCACGTCCATCGCCTCGACCGCCAGCGAGATCGGCGACCTGAAACGCAAGATGAAGTAAATACAAGACAAGCAAAGTGGGTCTACAACTCGGTCCGAGCTAGAATAAAAGCTTACCCCGGCACCACCGGCACGGCGGGTCTCGCCGCCCTCTCCTGCGGCGTGGCGCGCCTCCTCTTGGCGGCCGACTTCGCCACCCCGGCCGAGTCCCCTGCGCGCTTCGCGGTCGGGGCTCGCAGCACAATGTTTTCCTTCCCATGCGGCCGCCCCGCCACCGGCGCACCCCGAGGCAACCCGGCTCCAACCGCGCCGCCACCTCCTCCACTCGGCGCCGCTGCATCAACGGCTCATGTCGGCACCTCGACCCGGCAACCCGACGATTCAAAAAGAAAACACAAGAATGCTCAAGGCTTACAAGCTTGGCACCTCGTGCCCGCGTCGGCTGTCGCCTCCTCCTCTCCGCCGTGGGCCTCGGGCTCCTCTGAGGTAGCATGCACCACCTGCGCCCGCGCCCGGTCATAAGGATGTGGGATGGCATTCAGAAGCACTTTCAGCATTGTGTCAGGACAGACAAGAAGATAAGCGCCAGTAAACACTACAAAAAAATACACTTCCGTGATGATACGTGTTTGTCACAGTAGGTCATGTTTTTTGTCATGCATGTACATTCATGACAAATTTATGACAGAATCAAGATAGTCATACCTGTGTTGTCGTAGATGTGTTCCATGACATTACCAAAATTATCATCACGGAAGTGTCCACTTCCATGACGATAAATTGCACGTCACAGAAGTGCTTTCGTCAAGGGTGACCGACACATGGCATGCACCGTAACGGAACATCGTTAAGCTATCGGGTCGGGTTTTGGATCCGATAACCCGTTAACAGCCCCGACCAATGGGGATTTTCCACATGTAAAATCATCATTGGCTAGAGGAAACACGTGTCGGCTCATCGTCGGGACAGATGTCATCCACTCACTGGACAGAAGGCGCCTATGATACGTCGACACATGGCACGACCCAACAAGTTTAAATGGGCCGGCCCAACTAAAGGCCCACAAGATTTTCGAACCATAATAGGTCGGCCCAGCTAAAGGCCCACGAAATTTTGCGGACCATAATGGGCTGGCCCAGCTAAAGGCCCACAAGATTTTGCGGGCCATAATGGGCCGGCCCAGGTAAAGGCGCACAAGATTTTTGTGTGCCGTAATGGGCCGGCCCAGGTAAAGGCCCACAAGATTCTTGCGGATCATGATGGGTTGGCCCAGCTAAAGGCCCACGAGATTTCACCAACATTAATGGGCTGACCCAGTTGTAGGCCCACAAGATTTTGAGGACCCTAGTAGGCAGGCCCATTAACTACCTGCCATGTTTTGGGCCAAATGCCGGCTCATATTTGATCCGGTCCATTAATGGCCTGCCACGCTCCGGGCCTAATAGTGGCCCATATGAGATCTGAACCGTTAAAGGCCTCCCACGTTCTGGGCCAAATTATGGCCCAGATCAGGTCCGACCCTTTAGGAGGCATTGGGGTCAATTATGGCCCATATCAGATTCGGCCCGTCAACTCGACACTATGCTTTTGGGCCCACTTGCTAAAGGCCCACTTAGTAATTCGGCCTGATATTAGTTTTGCCATGTTAAGGGCTCGTTTAACATTTTGGCCCTATATTAATTTCAGCCTGTTAAAAGCCCGTCATATAGTTGGGCCTAACTACGACCCGGTTTGCATCCGGCCTGCGTGAAGGAGTTTACCTGCAATTCAAGAAGTTTACCACAGAATCTTCTTCAAAAGCATTGCGTTTATTCTACATTTTATTAAAAGTAAATATAGATGTGATAATATACGAAAAAAATGGAGAATATTCAAGATAAGATGAAGAGTGATGCTACATAACCAAGTAGCTATAAATGTAAGTGCAGCGATACATGCAAAAGGTACAGCCAAGAGCAATGCACAACTAAACTTCTTCAGTACCAACCTTATGGTAAGAGTAAATATAGATCTGATGTGTAGAAAATGGAGGGCAAAGGAAAATAAGCTGCAGAGTGATGGTACATGAACAACTACCTATCATTATAAGTACACTGATAAAGGACAGCATGCACTTACAAGAACAATGTAGAGCTAAAAAAACATTGGCATTGGATATATTCTACACTAATGTAACCATTCATACAGATAAGATAATTTGGAGCGAGCAATTGATAAGCAAGCTATCATGCATACTGCTGTCACATAATGAACCAGGTATGTATGCAAGTACAGTGATACAGGACAACAGGTACTAACAAGAGCAAAGCAGCGGGCAACATATTTGCGATATCCTATCATTCTTGTCAAACAAGAATTCTTCTTCGAACAGATTTCCTGCAAAAAAGATCCATAAGGCACATGCAGAAAAGTAGAAGTTCAAATTGTCATGTGATTTCATAGGCAGTACCTCATCCTGGGAACGAGACCAGTGCATAACAAGGTTTTTCCATTCAATGTCTTATAAATTTAGCACAGGAGACTTCACCGGAAATTCGTTTATAAACTTGCCATCAAAGTATGATTTCCTTAGGTAACACCGATACTGCTGCAATGCTTCCTTGAAAAGCACAAGCAAGCTTTGCTCGTCATGACTATCCAGATTGACCCTCGCCTAGTTACAACAATGTAATGTAAATCATTGATGTGTTCAATCAGCAGAAAACAGGAAAATAATAACCATGAATAATAGCACTTACACGTAAGTTGGATAGGAAGATGTGAAAATGGTGTTTGTCTTCACAATAATCTTCCCATGATGGGAATATATGCACGTAGTCCCTAACAACATTGAAAGCATTGTCTTTTAAACCAGGAATAAATGGAATGGGGTTCCAATCTGCAGGAATTGGCTGTCTCTGCAGTTGGGATAGGTCTTCGGCTGGTGGACTTGCTGTACTTTTTGCTGGAGTGGGATTTTTCTGTGGTACAGCTGGTGCTATGGCAAATGAAATCGGTATACCTTTTGCTGGAGTGCAGGTCCTTTGTGGTGGGGCTAGTGGTGTGGCCAGTGAAGTATGGGTACAGTCTGCTAGAGTCGGTCCTACGTTTTGTGTCACTGGTTGTACAGCCAATATAAGTGGGGTGCTGTCTGATTTCTCCGGCACCACCACATTTTCAAGGACTTTGCTGGTGCTCCTTCAGGTTCAGCAATCACCCTCTTCTTTTTGATGTCTGATGCACAAGATCAACATTTGAGTGAAAAAACATGGTATGATGATAGATGGAATATGTATTGATAATGGATGGGCATGGCATCTCGACATATATGATGAGTAAACTAAGCAGATGGCCATGCAACAAAATAGAAGAAATGCAAGACAACATATGCAAGATACGCGCAATCAATAAAACCTTGCCAAATTAGAACAGGCACCTTGATGGGTGAACAGGACAGGCCATCTTCCTTTGACTCCTCGAGGTTAGAATAGTCACTAGGATGATATTCTGAACAAGAATCAACAGGTGGGGAGCGTACGAGTTTCATTGCTTCCAGAATGGCACTCAATGCCTTGCTGCCAATTTTGTAAGTCATTGCAGTGTTCCACAATATTCTTCTGATGCGCGGATTCTGATATTCACTGTAATAGCGTATAATATCTGAGAACCATGAAAACATAAATAGTTGTGAGATTATCTTTGTAATGCAGATAATATTCTAATATAGGGGTGCCCCTGTAAACACTTGTGTGCTATCACTGGATTCTGATGAGAGAGCTCATGTGTGCTGTAATATGGTGCGTGCATTTATATAATCTGGCACAAGTACAAAAAAAATAGGCTCCAGAAGTAAGGATAGCTGGCAGATGATATGTTCATAATATACTGTATATAGAGTTTATTGCCAAACCATGATAACAAGAGCACACAACAACTAGGCAGATCATAGTGTAAATAATAGGGGTACACCATAACCAGGATATATAAATCGGGAAAGTGGAACTGGCTGGAAATTACAGTGTTGTATTGCCACTAGTAATTGAAAGCCTATCGATCACGTACATGCCAGCTCTATCAGCTGTTGACTACAGATGTCCTTGCTCCCCTTCCTGACAAGGAACATACTGTGCTTCCCATACAGAACACCGCACGGGCCGCCGACCGAACCACCGGCCCCACCGCCTGTGTTCCTCCGGCCACCCCCACCCCGCCCCCACCCGTGTCGAGTTTTCTTTGTTTGACGAGGCCCCACCACTGCCCCCACAACCACCGTCCCCACCCGAGCCCCTTCGATCGCACCGGCGAACTCCGGCGAAGTCTGAAAAATTGACTGACCCAATTTTGAAATTTAGTCTACCGTGATTTAACTAGTGTGGAATATAAAAGGGGAAAACCATAAGCATTGCGAGTATGGTGTTGAGCGTGCCATGGCAGATCTGAAGGTGCAAACCAGACAAAGGAAACTTCGCAACCAAGACAAGAAATCAGAGTAAAGCAGTGGTGATCTATTTTCTTGCTGCGATAAATAACTTGAGCAGATACGGAAGAGTACCGCCTCTGGTGCGTCGCCGTGTACGCATCTGCTGAGAATTTGACGGTGTTGCGGTAGCGATGGCTGCCGGCGGCGTGGAAGCAGATCTAGGAGGGTAGACGGTGGTGGCGGGGCATGGTGGACGAGACGGTCGTAGGAGCGGCGCCAGCAAGGTGGACGACGGCGGGGATGAAGCGAGAGGACGGGATGCAAGGATCCCGGTCCGAAGCCGTGGATGAGAGAGGTCGATCTCTTGTAATGGATGTCGGCGTCGGGGTATCAGCTCCGGCATGGTGGAGGAGGACGGCGGTGGGTGGGGTGGCGGACGGCGGCGAATGGAGGAGGGTGGGGTGGAGAGGGTGTTTTGGCGCCCACGGAGTACGAATGGGGAAAAGGGAGGTAGAGAGGAAGGGGGAACCATGTATTCAGGGCACGCTTGTCTCAAATGCGAGGAAATTTACAAACTTAGCCCCCGTTTCAAATTTCTACTACATGACAGCAACACTAGTCGGTTGGGGATAGGACAGTAATCTCGCATACAACGAATATTTGCCAACGAGAGTTTGTTTTTGGCGCCCACCGTGTATCAATATAAATCGGGGAGGGAGTCGATTTCGACCGAGGACACACTGTGTTTTGGCGCCCACCGTGTATGAATCCGGGTGAGAGGCGGTTACGTCACGTTTGGGGTGAAATTACAAACCTACCCCTATCAAAACCTTTAGAAATCCAGCATATAGGCTTTGCGTGGCAGGGATAGGCAGTAGTGATTTCCATCTCGTAGATTTTGGTTTCGGGCAGTTACTGCGACGTTCCCCGCTTCGTTCAAAATTTGTAGAGTGCACATTTACCGTGCCAACTCAATTCGAATCCCGTTTGTATTCTATTTTTTTTCCGGGCGGGATCCATTTTCAATTGGAATTACATTCTATATACATTATTTTTTATATATACTTTCAAAAGCACAACACCATTTATACATAAATATGGTTTACAAATGACATGATCTCAGATTCATAAGGTTGTATCCATCAATTTGGATTTTCAAATATTTGAAACCACTTTATGTTAAAATCCAATGTATGCATTCCTCGCTAACTGTCTCCAATTAATGTGTGTTTCATGCGGGTTTTTTTACTTCTCAAACATGTATAATGTGTTTCACACACGCAACATATAGTGTAATCCCGTTTAGACATTAATTGCATATAAACCATGCATTGTTTGTAATTGAAGAATCTATGGATCACCAATATTGATAAACTATATAACATTACACGTGTGCCCAAATTCAAATGAATATGCATGTTTGATACACCAATTTGCGTTATGATATTATCGATGTCGTGATCTCCAGTTTAAATATTTGAATCCCCTTTAATCCAGATATTCGTCTCATATAGCTATCACTCATGCTTATATAGGACTATCTCTCTGGACCTATACGCGTTCATCGTCTCTCAGGTATCTCTCGTGCTACCTGTATGTCGACAATGATCTTTTATCTTCGTAACACACTGACGGTACTCTCTCCCTCGACCTTCATCACTCTATCTCTCTCTAAGTATATCTCGCTCCCTGCTATGTGTCTCTAACTATGATTCTCCATGTGGAATCTCTTTCTCTCACACAAACACAAAACTTTGTCTCCCGGGGTCTCATTTCTCTCTACTATTCCCATGTGTGCCACTCGCACACCCCTCATACAGAGATGTCTTTCGCTCCTTAGATATGAGAACCTACGACTCTTCCTCTTCAATATCTCTTTCTCACACACAAACACAAACTCTGTCTCCCAGGGTCTCATATTTCTCCATTGTTCTCTTGTATGTCGCTCACACACACCCTCTCTCCCTAGAGATATCTTGCGTTCCCTCGTATGTCTCTCTAGCTATCACTCTCGTTGTGAAATATCTTTCTCTCTCGCAGACACAAAACTCCGTCTCTCTGGATCTCATTTGTCTCTGATATCTATTTGTGTGTGACTCACACGCACCCTCTCTCTATCTCTCTCACACCCACACACATAACCCAGCCTTCTGATCCACTCGACTCCTATCTCTAACGCACACTAGCTAGCATCTTTATCTTTCTATTTATCTGTTTCTCCATCAACCTTCTTTCTCGCCCTCACTCTTGATTCCTATCACGCACACTACATATGTTTCTCTCTACATGCAGTCAAGTGCCCTCTCACACACATATATAACTTCACCCTTTGAACCACCCGACGGTCATCTCCAACACCCAAACTAGCTAGCGGATGTCCCTCTAGCTAGCATCTCCATCTCCGTATCTATCTGTAGTTTCTCCATCAACATTTATTTCTCGCACGGAGTCTTGTTTCCTATCACCCACACTATATATGTCTCTCCATACATATGCATTTATAGGTTGGTCCCTTTTGCACAATCATTGCGCCTCACTCCCTCTGCTCGCCATAGATGCATGCTCCAGCCCACGCCACTATCTCTTAAAGACAAAAACACATGCTCAATTGTCGGGACTTCTTCCATGCATTCTCACATGCATGCATATTGTCATACCAATCCGTCTCTCCCATGTCATTGATCTTATGACTTATGTCTTCTTTCTTTTATCTCGATCATGCGCGCGCGCACACACACATCCCACGTATACATGTATACCTCTCACACATGCACGTTCAAGGTCTCTATGTCTCCATACGTAGTTAATTACCCTCAATCCTAACGCCACATCGAATCGTTCTCCTCTTTTGTGCACATAACTTCCGCTTGGATGGGTAAAACACACACTCACACTTAACAATCTCCTTCTAGCTACCCCCCGCATCTCACTCTTCCCCTATATCCCGAAACCAATAATACCATCCCTTAGTTTAATTCCCGCCTACATGCACCATCGATATATAGTAGTCTTCCTCAGTGTCCCTCGAACAAACACGTTCTCTCGAAGTCGACTCCTCTCACGCGCACACACCTTCTCTTTCCTCTCTACGGGCATTTTCTCTCTCGCACCCCATCGTTGGTGGCCTCTGCCATACACATCACCTCTCTATGATGAAAGCCATGCACACTTAAATTACATCCGCCACAGAGGACCCCGCGACACCCCCCCCCCCAACACACACACACTAAGACTCCATCTCTCTCTCTCTCTCTCTCTCACACACACACACACACAGAGACACACACACAAATACACACACACACAAGCATGCATGCCCCCCCCACACACACTAAGACTCCATCTCTCTCCCTCTCTCTCACACACACACAAACTAAGACTCCATCTCTCTCTCCTCACACACACACACACACCCCACACACACACTAAGACTCCATCTCACACACACATGCTCTAGGTGGAGCATTTGTCCCTACCACCATTCATCCAACCTTACCCGTATGATAAACAATCACCTTTATTTACTTGCATAACATGGACAAATTCCACTTTACTTTAGTAGTCAGCAAACTTATCATCTGTACCCTTATAAAAAAACGAGTTGGTGGTGATGGTGTGCCTGCCATCTTGTAATACAGACCGTATGATCTATATCTGAGGATAGAAAGCAAATTATGATAATTCTACAAAATATACCCGCACCTCTCTCCACATCATTATCTCCCGCAACCTCATTGCTCAGCAATTAAAACAGGAATAAGTCTCTGGAACAATCTAGCATGCATGGTGGCCGCTACCGCCTGCCGGCGCCATCCATCCCTATGCCTCCGCCCATTCCGACCACCAGTCACCACCATGCTCCACTCCTCCTCGCCTTATCTCTCATCTTTCATTTTTTCGATGACATTCTCGAGATACCAATTTTCCGATAAAATTCTTGAGATATAATTAGTTTTTACACATGGGATTACTCCTACATGGGTCAATCACAATAGGTGTTCTGTAAAAAAATGCATATTGATGTTCCGTGCAATGCACGAGAATCTTGCTTGTAATTATATAATGCAAATCACGAGCAGGAAGTGACATTTTTTTAACACAACCACGTTAACATGGCCACGTAAATCACTAGCTAAAGTAAATACCATTATACTTATATCCCGATGCAAAAGGTTAAGTACATGTCCGAAGAGTAGAGTCACACACACGCACTCTGTCTCTTAGAATCTCTCACACACAAACACACCAGTTACGTGACACCCACTTAAGCAGACACGTATGTCACAATTTGTGCACCCGCGGGTACACGTCATGCTGCGCATTTATTTAAGCCGGAAGGCGAACCCAAATAGTAGCTGCATTCATTCCCCTTCCGCCGCCTCTTCTCTGGTCGCTGTCGCCCGGTAGCTATGGGCCGGCCAAAGGTAACAACATACACCATACTCCCGCCGGAGCGGCGCTTTAATATGGAAATTTTAGTGGTCATGCATGCATCTTTTTGTGCTAGCACTCCTATATAAGGGTTGACCGGTCGCTTCCCGCGGACGTGCGCGGGCGGTGGAAGAGGAAGGAGAAGGGAAGTGGGCTGTGGAGTAACATTTTTACCACAATTTCTTAGGAAATTGAGTGCAATAATTGAGTAGTTTTGCAAACTACCAGTACTACACCTGAAATGGTTCAAAACCTATACTCCCTTGCCAGCGCGCGCTTCCCGTGTGAAATGGTCAGCGTCGCCCTGGAGCGTCAGTGCTGCATTAATGCCCGGCCAGAGCGGAGGCGACCTCTCACTGGCGCCAGCTTTGAAGTGGCGCGACGTCCGAGAGAGCGCCGCTTCCCAGTGCACGCGACTGCTCCGTGTCGAGACTGGCCATAGGCCCTGTTTGGATCCATGGGTTAGAGTTAGTTTGAGCTAGGGGCTCAAATAGCCCTAAACTATCCAAGCATGAGGGTTTAAATTGGAGCAAGTTGCACCGAACCCACCAAAAAAAACTATCCCACCCAAGAGGTGCTAACTGGAGATAGTTCTCATTGGGACCACTGAAAAATCACTTTTCTCTCTCCATGAAGTGCATTTATTGTCAACCTAACCCTGTCACCCAAACACCTCTTTGGCTATAGTTAGTTCATCATTAGTCATGAGTTAGTCTAACCTCTAGCTAAGTTAGAGTATCAAACAGGAGCAGTATAGGACATGCAAGTTGCTCAAAGCATACATGCAAATTCGTACGTGAAAGGATTTTTTTCTTTTTGAAAACGGAATGTGAAAGGAATTTTTTTAGAATGCTCTTGGCATGTCGCTAACATGTGATAGTTAACCGACCTCAATAGATGGCAGAAACACCAGCCCGCCGCACTTTGATAGAGACAAGGAGGGAGAAGCGATACAAGCTGCTGGATTACTAGAGATAGGTGTCGCATGGAAGCCAAGAAATATGGTGAGAGCATGGGTTAGCCATGTACTAGTATGATACTACACTTGGCTGCCGTGTTTCGTACTCTTCCAGTCCACTGTGGAGATGATTGGTTAATTTTATATCGCTAAATAATATTAAATATTATGAGTGCAGACGCTCCACCACGAGGTTCCTTGCTCCTTCTCGGTCATCCAGAATCTATGTTCTTCCACTCTTTTTTTTACGTGAGCTTTGTTCATCCTTTTGCCAACATGCAAGACATCTAGCATCAAGGTGCACGTGTTATGCAAGGATCGTTCCATCTATATGAAGAACACATGGGACTGGAACTACGAGATGAACATGTACCCAGGAGTGGACGTACGAACCTGAGTAATGTAGCGCGGTAAGTGAAGTAGAAAGGCACAAATGGTATGAACATGCGTGTCATATAGGGTGTGTTTGGTTGCGTTCTCGTCTCAGCATAGTTGTTCCCTCTTTATGCATGCTCAACTCAACACCCCTCTTCATGCATGCTCTGTTCATGCATGCTTCTAGTGTATTTGTGCTAAACTAGTGTGGACTCATGCACCCTCCATACACTCTACCAAACACCCAAAAGTTGGTCGAGAAGGGAACTCTTGGGCGGCATTTGTCTCGTACTACGTACTACCACTAAATGTTGTACGTGCAATGCACGGTGATGTTATGGAGTACGTGCCTAAGTACTCTACTACTATATTAGTTGGAGGCACATATTAACTTTTATATTTGTTTACGTGTATGCCCCGAGACCTTCCAACTAGATGTGTCTTTGTCTCCAGGTCGCACTTTGTATCGTTCATACCACTAAGTACTACTACGTGTGGTCTCCGACCCTGAAGTGGAAGAAGTGGAGACGCTCTACCACGCTGTTTTTTTACGCTGGGCTCTACCACGCTGTTCATGTCCCACTCCTTTCGCTGACGTGTAGGACATCCAGCACGTGCCATGTTTGGCACCCTTCCTCGTAAGAGTTGAAACGCTAGCATTCATCAGAAACAAAAAATAATTATAAATCGGCAGTGATACTATTTTTTTGCAAACCAATCAGCAGTGATACTATACCACGCGGTTTCCTTGCTCCTCGATATCGGAAAGAATACTTCCGTTCTCCAACATGTGGGACGTCGACCATCCTGGTCCACTTGCCATGCACGCAGAACTCCAAGGGATTCACCCAGGTCGTAGCGCCGCAGTAACAATGACTAATGAGCTGTCAAATCACAGGCCCACTTCCCACTTTGAAGTTGCTTGGACGAAGGAACCATCATGACTTCGTTGAATTCCACTTCTTGAAGAAAACTACTGTACCTACAGTACTGCTAGCTACAATAGTTACTCCAACAGAGGCCTCCTTTCTTTCATAGGATAGGAATATGAAAATCATAGGAAGTGAGATGACATGCATCTCAATTCCTATAGAGAAAGAGATGCCATTTGATGGTTAGGATAGGAATTTTTCCATTTAGTCTAGGCTAATGTACTGGTAATTTGCTCTAAAAACTACAGTAGTAACTAGTAGTACTGGTACATGCTCGTACTCAGACACAGACACACACACACACACACTAACTACTAGTACTACTACTTCTCACATGCTGGCCAGACGCCGTTGTTCTCCTTCCCGGCTTTGTCGGCGACACCCCACCGTGCTTGGATCTCCGCCGACCTCTCCGCAGCAGCGCGTGCGTCCTTTTCTTTCTTTCTTGCGGTGGCAGGCCTCTCTTTTCCTGAGTGCTTTCTGACTTTTCCGCTCCCTCTATGCGGCTTTGGCCGCCTCTTGCTCTACTGCCCATTCGTCCTTGGCATCTTCAAATTCCTCCCACATAGTTGTGAGGTTGCGAGCGGCGATGAACTCGGCACGGAGGGATGCCATCGCTTCCCTACCATTTTGTGTGCGGTCGTGGGCGGCGAGGAACTCGGCGTGGCGGGATGCCATTGTTGCCTTAACGGTTAGTATGCGACGCGGTGGCATGAACGATGCTTGGTGAGAGCTCTGGGATGGAGTGGCCAGACAACCGTATAGTGCATTGGTTTGTCAAGAGCTCAAGGACAGAAGACGAAGCAAATTTGGATTCCCCTTCAATCCTGGTCATTTATTACTGAGTAAAATGCATTGGCGGTCATTGAACTTGTCTTGATAGCTCTCTTTGACCATTGTATACGAGATATGGTGATTATACGGTCACTGGCATAGTGTATAGCTCCGTATTTGTCTGGTTGACCAGTCAAACAGTCCACATGCACCTCATCAACTCGTGTTCTTTATCTATCTACGCGGGCCTACCTGTCAATGGAGAAAGAAATACTGTAAAAACCAAAATTATGCTAGAGTTCGGACCGCTTCCGGAGCCCGCTCTCACCGCCCTGGCCCCTCAAGACGCCAGCTGCCCGCCGCATGCATGCATAGCAAGTAGTACTCCTTATGTGGAGGAGAGAGAGGCATTGACAAAGTCAAGGAGTGGGCTCTGCAAGAGCCCGTCTCTACACGTGCTCCTAGGTATAAAAATAATAATTCTAAAAAAAGGCGTAAAAAACAATTGTGTCTTAAAGAAAGAAAGGTAAAAAACATTTGAGAGGAAATAGATAGAGAGAAAGTGAGAAAAAGCTGCAACCTGGGCATTACATGAGGAAGGAGGGAGTGGTGCACATGCCAAGTTCACTGGGCTGCCGTGTTTCACACTCCTCCGTCGTAACAGTGGAGATAATAGCTTTCATAAAAAATAAACAATGAATACTCGTTGCTCGTCCTCTATATTGGAAAGAATACTTTCATTTGCCGACATGTGGGATGTCGACCATCCTGGTCCACCTGCCATGCACAAAATTATCCTGGTCTACCCCAGTCGTATCGCAGGCCCAACCTTTCCCACTGTAAGTTGTTCGGACGAAGGAACCATCATGACTTCGTTGAATTCCGCTTCTTCAAGAAAACTTACTGTACCCGCAATACTGCTACCACACGCCAAGACTGGACGACACTATACCATGTCATATCACCGAAACCCACTAGGCCAAACTAGCCCGCCTAGGTCATCTATTTTGGAACGGAGGGAGTACGTCTCTGCACTGCTATGATTTTGTGTTGCACGTTATATCACTGAAACCCACTAGGCCAAACTAGCCCACCTAGGTCATCGATCGCTAAGCCTACAATTTTAGGAGCTAGGGCTATTCGTCGATCGACGAGGGATAAGTATAAGCGTACCACGAGCTCATCAGCCCCAACGTTTCTCTTCGGTGAGTGTTTTGCAAGTACTATAGCTCGCACAGTAGCTAGCCTACTAACACCAAGAATCATCAAACAAGCCCTGCTGATATGGTAAACAGTTCAAACTTACATCTAATCATGCCATATATTACATCAAAAGCTGGTGAGGATACATCTATTTCCATAACTGGGAGAGGGTTCGCATGATTCATCGCACGATTCACTATCAAACAAAAGTAGAAAGATCCGCCCACACAAGACAATGCACTAGCCCTAAGATGGTTTGATAACACGCATCGTTCTGGTAATTAAACATAGGGCAATGCAAACTACCTTGAAGGATTAGCGCGGCCAACTATTTCTTGTCATCGATCTCTCGGGTGATGACCACAGCATGGACAGCGGCATGGGAATCGATTTCTGGGGCGTTGTTCGTAGGACTGACCGCGACATCGGAATCGATCTCTGGGGCATTGTCCACAGGATGGACAGCGGCATTGGAATCGATCTCCGGGGCGATGCCAAGAGGACGGGCCACGACATCGGAATCATCAAGGATGTCCACCGGCACCTGCACAACCCTAACATATTAATTGCTCCTTCTAACATAACATTATACTCCCTCCGACCGAAAATACTTGTCATCAAAATGGACAAAAAGGGATGTATCTAAAACTAAAATACATCTAGATACATCCCTTTTATCCATTTTGATGAGAAGTATTTCCAGACGGAGGGAGTATATATAACGAGCCCACCTAATACGTGTATTTCAAGGAAGTGCAAATGTGCTGGGATTTCTTAGAAAATATAAATGGGCCTGATTGACACGAAACTATTTGTTCACCCAGCCTAGCAAATGGACTGTACATTCTAGAAAACATGGGTTAAATATATGCCACATTTTTGCAGGCTGCCATGTGGGCCAATAGGTTGAAGCCTACGCCGGGCGTTGTTAGCTTGGTCAACAAATGATTGTGTCATCCACAACCATTGGATTTATATCCAACGGCCGGCATACACCTTCAATCTCTTGTCTTCTTCCTCCAGCATCGCCGGGACCGCCTGGTCCGGCCTTCAGCGGCTAGCGGCTCTGCTTAGCACGCATCGCTGCGAAGCGCTACCCCACTGCCGGCCAGGCTATCCCTGCACCCCTCGACACCTCCTGTCATTCTCCACAGACTACAGCCCCACGCCGCAAGAGAACCAGTTATAACCCTTCTCCTCCTCTCAATCTGCGACTCCACTGCCGCGTTTTCCCATCTCTGAGTCATTCCCGTCTGGGGCCTCGCCGTCGTCCACCGGATCATTATTTAGTTTGATGCATACACTTGTTCTTTTTTGGTAGCCCTTTTGTAATGATGGCTGCTGTTTGGTTTGGAAGAGAGAGCTGCATCTTCACTCTTCTGGCCTGCTTACTGCTTCTGTTGCACCCCCAGCCCTGGTTGCTGCTCATGTTTTCAATGTACAATCAGTAGTATATTTCGTCTGTTGGTTGAATAAATGTGTTGTTAGAACGACAAACACAATGTTTTGGAAGTCGTTGCACAGTTCGATCCTTTAGTGCCCCGTACCGTACGTAGCGCATACTATTTATCGTACAGAACACATTTTTTTTGAAACTCGGAACACATTTTCCACTTGTTGATAACCTATAACCCACTGATGAAGGCCCAATAGAGAAGCCCATAATTATCTGGAAGGGAGGCTCTCACATGAATCCAGCCCAGGTACATGCTCATGGTCCCCTAAACATAAATAAGTAAATAAATAAATAAATAAAGCTAAATGCTCATGCACCAGTTCTTTGGGAAAATAGGTAGCCCAGTATTTCTTTTTGAAGAATACCCAAGCTAGGCCTATTTGTTTTCTCCAAATTACTGGGCTGCAAATCTTTCAAGATGAGGAGGGATGCATTCCGGCCTGGCTTAAGAGTATGGTCAATGTCTGTTAAAAGTAATATCAAAAGAGGTTGAAAATTCCAAAAAATTTATAGCAAATGGGATATAAGATTCTTTTTTTGTTTTTGTTCTTCACTAATATCTTATACGTATTTCATTGGATTTAGCATGACATAGTACTAATTTATTTTTAAATTTGTTTTAGTATGGCTATTAATTTTTGGATTAAGAATATTTCATTCCCTAGCAAAAATTTGCGAATTTCAAAATTTCCCACATATTTAGTTATTTTTTTGACCCTGGTACTGACCAGGAAATGGCTAGCAATTCTAAAAATGGAAAACGGGCTGCAATAAATTCCATATGAATTAGAAAATGAGTAAAAATTATAAAAATAATAGCAAATGGGCTGTACACGCCACAGATTTCGAGGCTGACTTGTTTACGCAAGGCTTTGTCAGTGAACACACGATTCTAGCAGCAGTTAGTGTTGGATGTCCATCCAACAGCTGACATGCTTCTTCAATCTCTGATCTTCCTGCTCCAGCCGCCTAAACTAGCGCCGGCGGGACTGCCTGCTCCCTCCTCTTGTGGCCCGCTGTGATGCCGCGCAGGCTTCCCCGGCCCACCCTACTCCCTCTGCTGGCCTGGCCGCACGCAATCAACTGCCTCCTTATTACGCAAAAAAATGATTCCTCCCACAGACATCTGGGGCGCACCAGTTGCGAGGCTGACATATGGGCCTACTAAGTTGACGCGTATGCAGGGCTTGTCAACTTAGTCAACAAACGATTCTAGCAGCAGTAACCGTTGGATTTGAATCAAACGGTCCTGCTGCTTCTTCAATCGCTGCTCTTCTTGCACCAGCCGCCCAAACCAGTGCCGGGGAGACCGCCTGCTCCTGCCTCCAGTGGCCGGCTGTGCTGCCGATGAGGCCTCATCGCCCCCTACTACTCCCACCGCTAGCCAGGCCCTGCGGCGACGGCAGCCTCACTCCGCAGCCGAACCAGTGAACCCTCGTACCCCTCTCTGCATGGGCATCCACTGCCGCGTCTTCCCCGGCTCCGCGCCGTCCCCTTCCTAGGCCTCGCCATCGTCCACCGCCTTGGTGCTTTCGGTCGGCATGGTTAACGTGGTCAACGACATTCCATCAGAAGAGTACGGTATGTGGAGAGGCTGACAGCTGGGTCCACGACCACAGCCCAGTTTTTTTGTGATTTGCCAAGTAAGTCGCTTTGTCAGGCCTATTGGGCTGCAAATCTTTCAAGACGAGGAGAGCTTTCATTCGGCTGGCCGAGAAAATGGCCCATCAGTAATGAGAAATGAGTTGTACATTTTTAAAACACATCAAACCGGCAATTAGTTTCAAATATCTTTTTTTCATTTCGAGATTTGAAATTACATTAATTTTTATGCATGGAGAATTTGTTGGATTTTATATTGATATACATTTATTTTTAAAATCAGTTTGAATGTGAGTCGAAATTTCGGGATTAAAGACAGTTCGGACCGCACCGAAATATGCAAAATTTTGCATATTTTTTTAACCGTGGCCACAATATGGGCTGTAATGCTAACAAAAAGAATATGGGCTCCAAAAAAACCTTAATAATTAGCAAATGGGTTTTAAATTATTAGAAATAATGGCAGATGGGTTGTATCCTGTTTTCCACATATTTGAGGCTTTCCTAAAAAAAGGTTGACGCACAAGCAGTGACTGTTGGATGGCCGTCCAACGGCCGTCTTGCTTCTTCAATCTCTGTTCTTCCTGCTCCAGCCGCTCAAACAGGCACCGGCGGGACTGCCTGCTCCCTCCTCCCCGCAGCCGGCTCTGCTGCCGCGCAGGCCTCACCGCCCCACCGTACTCCCATCACTGGCCTAGCCATCCCTCTACTCACCCACACCTGCTATTATTCTCCGGCGACGGCAGACGAACCAGTAAACCCTCATACAGTCGTACTCCCCTCCGTGTGGGAAACAACTGCCGAGTCTTCCCGACCTCCGTGCCGTTCCCTTCCTAGGCCTCGCTGTCGTCCACTGCCCTGGTGCTCTCGGCGCGGCCTGGTCAACGTGGTCAACGACCGACATGCATTTGAAGTGGACTTTATGTGGAGAGGCCGACAGCTGGGTCCACGGTCGCACGCAAGGAAATGCCTCCTTATTACGCGCAAAATAAAGATTCCTCCACCTGACATCAGGGGCCCACTGAAAGGGCCTTTATATTTTGCGAAAAAAACATTACCGCCGCTGACAACTCGGACCCACCAGCTATATCTTCGCACGCAAGGAAGTGCCTCCTTATTACGCACAAAAAAATGAATACTCCCCCTGTTAGCTGGCACCCAGTATAGTGGCAGGCTGACTTGTGGGCCTACTAAGTTGACGGGGACGGAGGGCTTTGTCAACTTAGTCAATATGCATGATTCTAGCTCCAGTGACCGTACGATGTCCATCCAACGGCCGTAGTGCTTCTTCAACATCTGGTCTTCTTGCTCCAGCCGCCAAAACCAGCGCCGGTCGTGCCTCGTGCTCCTACCTCCTGTGGCCAGCTGCGATGCGGCGGAGGCCTCACCGCCCCCTACTACTCCCACCGCTGGCCAAGCCATCCCTCTACTCACCCACCCCCCTGTTATTCTGCCGTGATGGCAGCCTCACACCGCAGCAAACCAGTGAACCCTCGTACTCCTCTACGTGTGGGCATCCACTGTCGTGTCTTCCCCAGCTCCACGTCGTCCCCTTCCTAGGCCTCACTGTCGTCCACCGCCCTGGTGCTCTTAGCGTGGCGTGGTCAACGTGGTCAAGGAACGGCTTCCATCGGACATGGACTGTACATGGAGAGGCTGACAGCTGGGTGCATGGCCGCAGCAAGGACGTTCCTCCTTATTATGTGCAAAATAATTATTGCTCCACCTGATAGCGGGGACCCACTGGACGGGCCACCGTATTTTGCCCCCCTGACTGCTGGGACCCACCAGCTACATCTTCGCATGCAAGGAAGTGCCTGACAGTTGGGACCCACCTGGTCGAAGCGTACGTAGCGTTTTCATTCTGGTCACGAACGTGTACGTACATATATACTTGTGGATGTAGAGGCGCGCATGTGTCGTAGTAGAGGAGGCCAGGTTACAAGAAAGAAAATACGACCACGTATGTGTACATATGGGCGGGGTCTCGAACACCTACTCGCGCATACGTACGGCCAGGGCTCGTGTACATGGCTGGGTCGGAATGGAGAAACAGCGTCGTCATCGTGTTCATGGGGAGGCAACAGAATGTGTCGTGTTCATGGGGAGGCAACGGAATGCATCGTGTTCATGGGGAGGCAACGGAATGCGTCGTGTTCATCGGGAGGGCTTGGATGAAACAGGCGATGGAAACGAGGCCTGGCGTACCACAGAACGGAGGAAACGGCCTTGTGTTCGACCGGCCACGTTCGAAACGGGATCCTGTTCATTGGGAGGGATTTGGCGTACCGCAAAACGGAGGAAACGGACCTCCTACGGTCGAAAGGGGGTCCGGTTGATCGGGAGGGGTGTGGCGTACCGCAAAATGGACGAAACCGACTTGTGTTGGAGCGCTACGGTCGAAACGGGGGTCCTGTTCATCAGGAGGGGTGTGGCGTACCGCAAAACGGGACTCCACGAGATACTGTTCATCTCCACCGTCGACCCCCTCCAGCCTCCACGAGCTACTGTTCATCCACCGTCGACCTCCTCCAGCCTCCACCTGCGACTGTTCATCCATGGGCTCCTGTTCATCCAACCTCCACCGCGCGCTACTCCACCAGCTACGGTTCAACCAGCCCTCTCCATGGGCTCCTGTTCAACCACCCCTCGACGGGCTACTATTCATCCTGCCCTCCACCGTCTACTGTTCATCCTGCCCTCCACGGGGTGGTCCTATTCATCTAGCCCTCCACGGGGTCCTGTTCATCCAACCCCAGCCGGCTCGATCGATCGGGGTCCTGTTCATCCGGAGGCAACACCATGGGGTCCTGTTCATCCACCCTACCGGAAACTGTTCATCCACCACTCCCCCCGCGACGCTCACTGTTCATCCAGAGGCAGCATCGATCGGCTTCAGTTAGCAACAGTTGCGAAGGAATCACTCGATCGGGTTCAGTTAACAGCCATCGATCGATCGCTCGGGTTCAGTAACGTGTAGCCTGCAGTGCAATCGCTCGGGTTTAGTTAGAGTCCAACGCCTCGCTCGGGTTCAGTTAGAGCCAATGCCTCGCACACACGCGCGTACGTGTACGAGAGAAGTGCACATCGCTCGGCCCCCAACCTCCCACCGTAACTGGGAACTCCCCGAAATTTTCCTCGCCCTCGCTTCGACCACGGTTTTTTCCGTCATGCACGACCCAAAGTATGTCATGCAGCTGCGTCTCCGGCCCGCCCAGGATGAAAAGCCCATTTTCTGTCATGATTTTTTGTCATAGAAGTAGGAGCCCACCACATCTATGATGATACCGGGTGTTGTCACAATTATCGTCATAGAAGTGTCATATGTATGATAGAAACTTTTTTCGTTCGGCCCAAAATGTCACGGATGTGTCTTTTTTTGTAGTGAAGGAATGAGATCAAGGACTCACCGCGGGTGCCGGGTTCACGCGACTGTACGGGGCCTTCCCGAACTCCCAGTCACCTTGGAGGTTGGCCTTGGAGCTATGTTGGAAAAGGCAGTGCCTAGGAGGCGCTTAGGCACGCCTAGGCGCTAGGCAATGGCCAAACACCTCACCTAGGGCATAAATGGAGGTCTAGGAAGGGCAAGCAAAGAATTGCCTACCCAAGCAAGAAATCATGCCACATACTGCATTCATGTGCCAAACGGGTTATATTCCAGTGGAAGTAGACGGTAATTAACTTATTTATATGCCCTAAACTAATATCAACACTCATATAATAATCACAAATACACTACGAGTAAAAACTATATTACCGCCTAGGGCGCTTAGGTACCGCCTAGGCACTAGGCGAAGGCCAACCGCCTCGCTTACGCCTACCGCTTTTTCCAACTTTTCTTTGGAGATGTCGTTAACCCGGCGTCACCCGACGAACGATGAAGGCAGTGATGATGTCGGTGCCGGTGAGCCCCTCCCGCTCCTTCATCACCGATACCCACTCGCACAAGTTAAGCACCTCCTGCGACGGGCGTCTGGGGTAGTACCCCCAGTTCTGCTTCTCCTTCGGCGACAAGTTGACGAAGGGAGGCAGGTTGATGCGGTCCGCACCAAGGTTGCGGACATAGAAGAAAGAGTTCTGCCATTTCTTGGCAGAATCCTCCAGCGGCATCTTCGGGTAGTCAGCGCCTGTCGGTGTTCTGGGAATGGGGGTCCCCAGACTTCCCTACCTGCGGCCCGCAGCATGGCCGAGCCAGCAGGCCGTACGGCCCATCTTCACCAACAAAGCACCCAAGACCCTCGCGAGGGGCCAAGCCTTGCGAGGCGGACGATGCAAGACCTCCTCTGGAGTGGCCTAGCTAGGCAGGCTCACGAGGAGTGGAGATATCAAGGCGAGGCAAACTTCACGAGGCTCTCGTGACGTGAGCCGTGATGATCGACACCAGGCGGGCGCGAGGCGGGCACAAGCGCGCACATCGTCCTTGTTTCCTCTTTGGTGCAAAGGGGGCAAGCGCAGCCGCAGAGTACTGAGGCCTCAGGCAAAGGTTGCCATTTCGGTGAAACAAGACCAAGACCATGGACTGCAAGACGGAGGTCACCGTGGAGCCCAGAACAGCGTCACCACCAGAAATTTGTGCAGGCAAAGACTACTTTTGTCAGGATAGCTTGTACTAGTTGTCCCCCTTCAAATTAGCCCGCCATTGTTGGCTCCCTTCCCGCTCGATATTTGGGAAGTGGACCAGGGCCTCTATAAATAGGACTAGCCACCACAGTGGAGTGGGGGCTAAGGGAGAGAGAGAGGACGATATTATCTTAGCTCGAGAGAGACCACCTCATACACAAGCTCACCGAGCTCAAGAACGCCTCAACCTAAGGAGGCCGTTCTTCCCTTGTATGGTTCATCATCAGACCAAGAGGAAATCCACCACCACCACACTGGAGTAGGGTATTACACTACAACGGTGGCCCGAACCAGTATAAACCCAATGTCCATCTGTGTTGTGAGTTCATCGAGTTCGTCCGCGAGATCCTAGCAAGCTAGAACGTAGATCGATTGAAGGGAAAGACTTCGCACGCACCCCAGTGTTCGAACCTTAAGGGTTTGCCGGGACCCCATACCCCGACATTTGGCGCGCCAGGTAGGGGTGCGCTGGAGCTTTTCTCCATCAACCAGCGCCCCATACCGCCGCACCGTGCTCCCATGACAGGTACCTTGCTGCCGACCTCCTCGGTCGGCGCCAGCAGCAGGGAGTCTGGGTACCGAGCCCTGGCCCCCGCTCTCCGGTGGGTGCAGTGGCCGGTCAAGCTCAGGCCGGAGATGCCGCCGCGTTACGACGGTGCGGCAGACTCGACGCTCTTCCTACTTGCATACGAGGAGGCCGTCCTCGAAGCCGGAGGTGACGACAAGATCATGGCAAACTTGTTCCCCCTGGCCCTCGCCCACAAGCCGCGCGCCTGGCTGCTCGGCCTCCCGGGATCCACGGTGATGTCCTAGGGGGGAACTCCGCGACCTCTTCACTGTGCGCTACGCGACACCGGCACACCACACAGTCGCGGCACTGCTGGGTGGCTCCCAATCACCTCCTTCAGATCGCCACGTCAAGCCTTTCTTCCGCCAGATTGGGGCCGCCTGCAAGCGCCCGGGGGCTCCGCCGGGTTGGGCCGCGTCGGAAGCCGACCTCACCTTCGACTCGGAAGACCACCCTGGCTCCACCGCCGGCTCAGGGATGCTTCCGATGCTATGCACGCCCACCATTTGCAACATGGCTGTCACCAAGACCCTCATCGACGGCGGCGCTGGTCTCAACCTGCTCTCCGTGGAAGCTTTCAGCCTTCTTCATGTGCCGCTCTAACGGCTTGGCCTCAGCAAGCCCTTCACAGGGGTGGGCAGTGGAGCTACTCACCCCTTGGGGCAGATCCGCCTCCCTGTCACCTTTGGCACGTGGGATAACTATCGCACCGAGCTGGTGGACTTCGACATCGCCCGCATCGGTCTCCCGTACAATGCCATCCTCAGGTACCCGGCCCTCGCTCAGTTCATGGCGGCAACTCACCCGACCTACAACCTCATGAAGATGCCAGGGAGCAAGGGCGTCCTCACCATCCAAGGGGACACTAAGGAGGTCGTGATGGCGCTCAAGCTCGCCTTTAAGACCGCGGCAGCAGCGCAGCCGATCGGCGCCTGTGCGCCGGAGGCCAAGGAGGCCGCACCCACCAAGAAAAAGCAGCTGTTCACCCAAGACAAGGCAGAGACCAAGCAGGTGCCGGTCAACGAGGATGGGTCTTCAAGAGCAACCTTCACCATAGGAACCGGCCTTAACCCGGGGCAAGAAGAAGCTTTGGTGAGGTTCTTGCGCGCGGACAAGGAGATATTCGCATGGGAGCCCGATCAACTGGCACGGGTCTCGAGAGAGGTAATCCTGCATCATCTAAAGGTGTGCCCCAACATACGTCCCGTGAAGCAGCGAAGCCATCAGCGGCAGAAGACCTAGCTCAGTAGAGCAACATCGCGAAGTCTCCCGAGGGCGGTCAGGTCTCAGGAGACCCATCCCCTCGGGATACGCCACAATCTACGCGGGACCCGAGACTCAACGGTGTACCGGCCGTCATCAAGCACCCAGTGTACTTCGTCAGCACTGTACTGCGGGATGCGAGGGCGCGCTACCCCATGTCACAAAAGCTCCTGCTCGCACTTTTGGTGGGGCCTCGTGCAAGCTGCGGCTCTACTTCCAGGGGCACCCCATCAAGGTCGTCTCGTCTTACCCATTGGAGAGGATACTCAGGAGCCCAAACTCAGCCGGAAGGGTCGCTGAATGGAACATCGAGCTGCAAGCATTTCAGCTGGAGTTTAGCACCACCAGGGTCATCAAGGGAGCCGCGCTTGCTGATTTTGTGCCAGAATGGACAGATGACCCGGCTCTTGAGGAAGGAGAAGACCGGTCCACTTCCCCAGGAAGCGAGGCGCCAGACGGATGGGTCATGTATTTTGATGGCGCCTTTGCGCACCAGGGCGTGGGGGCTGGAGCAGTGCTCATCTCGCCCACTCAGGACAAGCTTTGCTACGCCGTGCAACTCTGCTTTTAGCACGGCGAGAAGGTCTTGTCGGATTTCGGGTTCCGACAGACCCGAAAAGGTTCGAACTCTGGGGTGCGCACGGAGATCTTTCCCCTACCGACTCGCGCTTCTATGGCTCGCAAGAAATCTAGGCTGGAAAGAAGAACCCTCAAGGGACACAAGGTTTATACTGGTTCGGGCCACCGATGTGGTGTAATACCCTACTCCAGTGTGTGGTGTGGTGGATTGCCTCAGGGGCTGATGATGAACAATACAGGGGGAAGAACGGCCTCGTGAGAGGTGTTCTTGAGCTAGTGCGGTATGCTCTACTCGGTCTGGATCCCTCTCTCTCTTTCTCTTCTCTCTCTTTTTTCCTCTCCCCTTTCCTCTTTGGGGGCTAGTGCTATTTATAGAGGCCCTGGTCCTCTTCCCAAATAATGAGCGGGAAGGGCACCAACAATTGACCATTTTGAAGGGGAACATCTAGTACAAGTTTTCCTGACCAAAGGTGGTCTTTGGCTGCCAAAAGCACTGGTGATGACGCCGTCTTGGGCTCCACGGTGACCTCCGCCCTGTCGCTCTGCTGGTCTTGGTCTCATTGCACCGGAATGGTAACCTTTGCCCGATGCCTTGGATTGTGCTTGTTCCCTTTGCACGGAAGGGGAAACAAGGACACTGCACGGGCCGGCGCCTGCCTAATCTCGATCGTCATGGCTTGCGTCACGGGCTCCTTGTGCGACACCCCTGCCTTGATCTCTCCGCCTCCTCGCGAGCCTGCCTGATGAGGCTGCTCCTGAGGAAGCCTCCCGTCGTCCGGCCCGCAAGGCTTGGCCCCTTGCGAGGGTCTTGAGCTTGAGCTGATGAAGCTGGGCCGCACTGGGTCCCCACTCGAGCCATGCCGCAGGCAGGCAAGTCTGGGGACCCCCGTTCCCAGAACGCCGACAGTAGCCCCCGGGCCCAAGGTGCGCCCGGGCTTGGCTTAGCAGAGAAGCGAAGGGGCAAGCACGAAGCGCGGCGGGCCCCAATAGCCTGCGGCCTCAGGCACCGCGTGGCGATTGGTTGGATGCGGGCGTCTGCGCTTCCCCACGATGCCTTGTTACGCGCCCGGCTAAGCAGACCCGTAGTTGCACACAGTTGTTCCCCTTTCCGCTACTCGCTCGCCTCCTACCTTTCCTTCTTCTTCGAGCTCCAACCTCCGTCGCCAATCCGGCTCGAGCTCTTCCCTCTTTCCATCGCCATGGTGCCAAAAAGAAAGGAAAGGGGAAGAAGCCCGCACCTTCGCCCCGCTCACCTCCGGTGGCGGCCCCCGTCGTTGATCGGTCGATCATACTCAATCCAGAAGCCTTGAACAAGGTCCACTCTGCCCTTGCCACTATCTTCAACGAGTGCGGCAGAACCACAGTCTGGCCTGCGTCCCATGCCTCCCTTGATAGGATCGGCATGGAGGTCCGATTCTTCGTCGATGCCCTGTGGGCGGGTATGGTTCCCCCCTTTTCCAGTTTCTTCAATGCGGTGCTCTCCCATTATCAGATCCGCATGATGCACCTCAGGCCTGAGTCCATTACCCTTCTGGCTGTCTTTGCTTTTGTTTGTGAGGCAATGGTAGGCATTCCTCCTTCCGTTGCCCTGCTGCACCACTTCTTTTCTTTGTGCTTGAGCGACTCCACTCAGTGCTCAGGGTGCGTGGGCTTCTTCGCCGTGCCAGAGACGGTCGCTTCAGGGATCGACTTCGGCCTTCCTCCTTCTGCGGCCAGGTTCAGAGAGCGGTGGCTGTATGTGGACGTCGGAGTGCCCAACCCTCTGCTCTCGCACCTGACCTCGCCTGCTGTTCCCCACTCAGGCTAGGACCATGAGATGCTCGTGAGCCCCCGGCTCGCCTTCGTCTAGCGCCGCTTCTAGAGTTTGAGGGCGCTCAATGTGACTGCACCCAAGGTGGTGAATGAGTCCCTCCAATGCCGCATTGCTCCTCTCCAGCGCCACTCTCGCCGGATGTGGGACTTTGCGGGGCACAAAGACCGCATGTGACTTCAGGAGGAGGACTTGGCACCTGAAGTGCTGCGGACGGTGCTCAGGGTCTTGCCCCGCGTTCCTTCCCCAAGCAGCCTTCGGTGTGATGGTGCCCTTTTGTATCGTTGCTCTGGCAGGGCCGATTTTGTGAGGCAGATGCCCAGCTTCGACGAGTGGGGGCTGCGCCCGGCTGGCTTCATGGGGCCCCGCGAGAACCTAGCCGCCATGGTTGCTCCCCTTGTCGTCCATAGTGGTCCTTCCTCAGGCGATAGAGCGGGGAGACGAGAACCGGTGGGAGCTGAGGCGACTGATGTCAAGGTGCCTATGCCGCGAGAAGCCCTGAAGGCGGCGCCTCCCGAGGCCCGCCCTGGAGCGGTGGCTAGCGTGGAGTTGTGGCCCTCGGCTCTTGAGGCTGGGGCTCCCGAGGCCCTGGCCGTTCCCTGCGAGGCGACGCCTGATGGCGTCCCCCAGGCTGGCTCCTTCGGCGCTGATCATCTTGACGCTTCTTCCGCGCCCCAGGCCGACCCCTGCGTCGGGCACTTAGGTCGGTTCCGTGTAGATTTTGAGGCCCTCCGCGAGAGGAAGGAGGCCTTGGGTGGCGACGACCACCCTTGCCGCTTATTGAAGCACATGAAGTACTTCGCTATGGATGAGTGAGTCCTCTTCTTTCTCTGCTCATTACTTTACTATCCCTATGGCTGATTGTGGCCTTTCAGGCCCCGTCCTGCCAAATTCGCCGAGTTGGCCCGGGAGCCAGTCCCCAAAGCTTCGCCTTCTTCGCTGGCTCTGGGCGCGCCGAGCTCGAGCGTTACCCCCGCCGCTGGACCGGTCGGTGGAGTGGTCCGTTCCACCGGGCACCTTGAGCCTACGCGCCCGCTGTCCTTTCTTCATGAATCCTCCTGGGGCACATCCGGTTTGCCCCGCGTTCGTCCTCTGATCATAGAGGGTGAATGGTTGAAGTCTGCCTTGATCTTTCGGCCTCCTCGCGAGCCTGCCTGATGAGGCTGCTCCTAAGGAAGCCTCCTGTCGTCCGCCCCACAAGGCTTGGCCCCTTGCGAGGGTCTTGAGCTTGAGCTAATGAAGCTGGGCCGCACTGGGCCCCCACTCGATCCATGCCGCAGGACGCGGGCAGGCAAGTCTGGGGACCCCCGTTCCCAGAACACCGACATGTCTCTAACAATAGCGCAGAATACGAGGGCCTCACAGCCGGCCTGAAGGCTGCGGCGGCTATGGGGGTGAGATGTCTTACCGTCAAGGGCGACTCGCAGCTCCTCGTGAACTTCTCCAACCGAGTGTACGAGCCAAAGGACGAGCACAGGGAGGCCTACCTTGCTGAGGTGCGCAAAATGGAAAAGCAGTTCGCAGGCTTTGAGCTGCAGCACGTGCCCCGAGGCACCAACAAGGAAGCCGATGACATCGCCAAGAGAGCATCCAAGCGGCAACCGCAGGAGCCCGACGTCTTTGAAGAGCGGCTCTTCAAGCCGTCAGCTACGCCGCCTCTTTCAAGCACGACTTAGCCTCAGGAGGAGCTCCCTCAGCTACCGGCCTCAGGAGCCCCAGATTGTGGCCCAACCTCAGGAGTTCGGCTACTCTTGGCGCTTGAGCCCCAGGAGGAGTGCTGGACCAAGGAGTTTAGGGAGTAACTGATGCACGGGACACTGCCGGAGAAAGAAGAGGACGCGAAGCGCGTGTCCCGACAGGCCACGTCATACTGCATTTAAGACGACGAGTTGTACAGGAAACGACCGAACGCCGTCACGTTGCGCTGCATCTCCAGTGATCAAGGGAGGGAGCTGCTGACGGACATACACAGTAGGGACTGTGGACATCACTCGTCATCACGGACCCTCGTCGGCAAGGCCTTCCACAGCAGATTCTATTGGCCTACAGCACTTAACGACTTCCACGCCAAGCAAATCCATCAGCCTACTCAGGGCCTCCAAACCATCCCGCTCACGTGGCCGTTTGCGGTCTGTGGGCTGGACATCCTAGGCCCGTTCCCACGAGCGCCAGGAGGCTACCGCTATCTCTACGTCGCCATCGATAAGTTCACTAAGTGGGCAGAGGTGGAAGCCGTCCGAACCATTCCAGACGGCTCTGCCGTCAAGTTCATCAAGGGCCTCGTGAGCCGCTTCAGGGTCCCCAACCGCATCATCACAGATAACAGCTCGCAGTTCACTAGTAACCTCTTTAAAACCTACCATGCTAACCTTGGAACGCAGATCTGCTACGCTTCGGTAGCCCACCCTAGGAGCAATGGTCAAGCCGAGCGCGCCAACGCTGAGGTCCTGAGGGGCCTCAAGACCAAGACCTTCAAGAAGAAGCTGGAGGCCTGCGGCAGGGGCTGGCACGACGAGCTCCAGTCCGTGCTGTGGTCCATCCGCACCACCGCTACCAAGCTAACGGGCGAGACTCTGTTCTTCCTCGTCTACGGAGCTGAAGCAGTTCTCCCTCACGAGGTCAGGCATCGCTCCGCACGGGTCCCGGCGTTCGACTAAACGCAGCAGGACGCCATGCGGGGGATGGATCTCGTGTTGGGGGAGGAACAACGTCGCGAAGTTGCATTAAGGGCGGCAAGGTACCAGCAAGCGCTGCGGCGCTACCACTGCCACAACCTTTTCTCCAGGACGCTGGAGACGGGTGACCTGTGTTGGCACACGAACACATCACCGTGTACCTCCAACGCCGAGGGTGATGCACCGCAGCTCACGTCGAAGGAGACCTGGCCGGAAGCGCGGTACGCAAGACAATCCGGCGGGCGCTTTTGTAGACCCGAAACCCCACGCGCCCGGGAGGGACCCTGTCTGGACACGCGGCGGCTATGGGCTGCCCTAGGTCGACCTGATCGCCCCTAGGGCCTCGAGGTTCGTCGCTCTGCAACAAGAAGAACGAACGAAGAACGAGGAAGAAGAAGAACAAGGGAGGTAGATAAAGGTAAAGATAAAAGATGATAGATTGATTTGTTCGATTGTGTGTTGTTCAATCGGCCGTCACCCCCAACATATATAAGAGGCGGCTGGACTTCCCGTACAAGCAAAGGATTTATCTAGGCTTTCCTTACAAGAAAATCACATCAATTCACGTCCTAGAATCCTAGTTCTGGTCCCACTCGGATTCAGCCCGAATCTGGCTCAATCTTCTGTCTTGCTCCTTGCGTGGGCTGTGGAATCTGCATATGACTTCCGATGGAGACGGTTCAAATATCAATTATGGATTCACGGCGGCAAGCCTTCCTCGGCAGGTTACTGTTGACGGCGGCAAGCTCTCCCCCGGCAAGGTTACTGTTCACGGCAGCAAGCTTTCCCCGGCAAGGTTACTGTTCACGGCGGCAGGCTTTCCCGGCAAGGTTACTGTTCACGGCGGCAAGTTTTCACATCGGCAAGCTTCTCCGCCGGCAAGCTTTCCACGCCGGCATGCTTCTCCGCCGGCAAGGTTTTACCCCGGCAAGGTTTCATTCAGCCGACAAAGGCCGAATACTTTCTCACTCACGGCCGGCCCGTGAAGTGTTGCCTCTAACTTTTGCATATGAATCTGGATTCGTGACCATGCCAAAATCTGGTGTCAACACATGCCCCCTGTTTTTCGGCAAAACTTGTGTGCCGAAAAATAACTTGTACCATGTTGGCTCTAAGGACGATGTCAACACTCCATCGTCCATTCTGCATCTTCTTAGGACGGTAAGTATATATCGTCCATTACTATGTAAACTTCATTCAAAGCACATATAGCCAAAATAAACAAATGAAATGACAAATCAAGTATTTCGGCCCTTTGGATCAGCAACAAACTTGTAGCTAATCAAATGTATAGTGATTTGGCAATACCCTTTCATGATGTAAGAAATTATATTGCATCCATGGATTATAATAAGTCCATTGAGGGTAACCAATCATACCTGATGACGAATTCCATGGCATAGGCATCAATGACATAGTTGAAGAATATGATAATGTGTGGAACGAAGATGTTGAAACCTTCGGCTTGGTCCTTCATAGTTTTCACTCTTTTCCTTCTTCATCTTTGCCGCACGTCGTGTAATGGATGCTTTCACATAATTTTTATTTTGAGCACTTCCTTTGGGAACCCATGCCATGTTCCTTTCTTCAAGTTCATGTGCACTAAGTTTTTGTAGTTCCCTCTTCTGCCAATAGGATAAGACGAGTGGGCATCTCGGCTATGATTCTGTTTTGACCAATGGCAATTTCTTTTTGGCCTTGTGCACTCTCAACTTCTTTTCTTCAGATTTGGCACTTCGACTCTCAATAATGGGTTGCTTTGTCTCATTGTCTTTAGTAGCCAATGTCAACACATTAATTGGCTCTTTTTCATTTGAGATCAAATTTGAAGTTGCACTCTTACGACCATCTCTTTTAACACGGTAAACTTGCTTGACCACCTCTTTTTTCATCCATGGTGTCCGGACCAATTCCTTATAATTGAAACGGTCTTTAACATGTGACTGTTCAAATGTTGATCTTCTCAGAGCTGCATAATATTGGTGAGATGGTCTAAAATAAGATGGAGAATGTGCCCTTGTATCATACCTGTCCCATGATGAACATGGATCTACATGAGTATAGGGAGGCATCCACGGCATTGGCATTGGCGGCCCAAAATAAGGATATGAATATGTTGCATTAAAATTCTCACTTTGCCAATACCAGTCCTCATATTTGCGCCTTGGGGGTGATCTTGGTTTCTTTGCATGATTGGGCCGATAAGCATTCTTCTCTTCACTCTTCTTTTGATATTTATCCAATAGTTCAGCGAAGGTGATTTTTGATCTCTTACACTTGTGCTTATTTCGGCCTTTGTTTCCTTTTGGTTTGCTTTCATCGATCATTGGATTTGCTTGCTGCCCCCCAGTCCTTGGCGTCTCCATTGTAGCTTCGATGGTATTCTTGCCCTCAAGATTATGTTCATTACGCTCTTCAACAATTTCCTTACTTGAAAGCTTGATCCCATCACCTGCAGTTTTTACCTTCTCTTTAAATGGATCGGCTTGAAGCAGCCGATGCAAAAACTTTTTGCCATTGGGACCAATCGGAATAGACTGGTCATCTCTTGGTGTTTCAACAAACTTCAATCATCCTTCTTCAATGGCCGATTTAACTATTTGACGAAACATGTTGCAATCCTCAAAATTATGCTTGGACGAATCATGCAACTTACAATACATTCATCCTTGGATTGATGGCTTAACATGGTGATCAAGAATTTTAATGTAATTATTTTTCATCAACAAATCAAATATTTGATCACACATGCTTGAATTGAAGGTATACTTCTTGTTTTCTAGCCGATCTTGCTGTGAGAACGACTTTGGAATTAAGCAATCGAATGGTTCAGATTTTGCATCACACCATTCAGCTATGCATTGTGTTTTGCACTCTATCTCCGATGTCTTTGGGTAAGATATTATACTAGCATCGGTTTTCTCAACAGAATTTAACCTTGGCTTTATATTTCTGAAACAAAAATAGTTAAAACACACATGTCTCAATTGAGACCATGCGTAAGCCAAGTATGAAGCAAGCAAAGCTACCCAATTAGATATGAACTCTAAATAAAGCAATGGGATAAGCTTTGGCTTCAATAATAAGTCACTATCGGTCTCTTCGAATGGTACAATGTATTGACCGATATGCTTTGTAACAATTTTATTGCTAACAAGTAAATTACCCTTCATCATTGGTCTTTCAAAATTACTTACGAGATTTTTTCTAATAGATGCATCAACAATAAAGCTGTGACCAAATCTGAAAATAGGCAAATCACTTGCTAGACATACCTCTTCATACACGCTGGGAGAGCATGATGGTTGTGATACTTGAATAATACTTTGCTCCACTTTTAAATGACTCTCCAATGCCTTGGCGTCCCTTTTTTTCAATAAATTCGGTACACATACTATTTGATTCGGCCTTTTTAACAACCGAATTAACTTTGTTATCCGAATCACCACTCTTTCTTTCTTTAATTCGCAAGGTTGCTTGTTCTTGTCTAAATTCAGCAAACATTGTAGCTAGGCTATCTTTAAGCCTTTTTCGACCAATTTCTGCCCAATCTTCATCGGATTGCCCCCCAATACTTTGAGACGCTTTAGACAATGGTGTGTTGCCGAAATTCTGTAATTGTGTGGGGGCAACGTGATATGCTACGTTACTAGGTAAAGACACTTGCGTGGTAGAATTCTCACCTATTCGGCAATGAGCATGAAGGTGCGGAGCCGAATTATGAACATCTACAATTGCGTATGGTGCCGAAAAATTAGTGGCATGAGGTGTAGCATACGATGTTTGAGGGTAATTGGCCGAATAACTAGTAGTAGCATGGCCAATTCCCCTATCCACCGGCATGTTTGGATTAACATGTTGCAAATTAGTTGCCGATGAATAAAAAGATGAATCACTATGTTGCATGCCGTTGAAAGTTCCTACAAGAGGTGTTTCAACTTGATTGCCCAAACTCATCATGTTATTCATCGGCATATAAATTTTTGGGGTTGCCGATGCATGGGAGTTGGGATACATATGTTGCATGTTGCTAAAATTATATGAAGTAGAATCATGGAGATTTTGTTGCATCGGCCCTTGCACATAATTAGATATATGATTGATAAAGCTAGGGCTAGCCGATACATTATTCTCATTAGATGATCTAGCAACAACATATGCATTATTTGCATCTACATATGTGAATTGGGTATTCATATTACCTTTGTAGATTGCAAACCCTAGATGACGATCTCTTCGTAGCAAGAATGGGTTGGAGACCGTTCAAAGCTTCTTCCCCAGCGGAGTCGCCAAAAAGTGTGTTCGCACACAAACACGTCATCGTGTACCTCCAACGCCGAGGGTGATGCACCACAGCTCACGTCGAAGGAGACCCGGCCGGAAGCGCGGTACGCAAGACAATCCGGCGGGCGCTTTTGTAGACCCGAAACCCCACGCGCCCGGGAGGGACCCCGTTTGGACACGCGGTGGCTATGGGCTGCCCTAGGTCGACCTGATCGCCCCTAGGGCCTCGAGGTTCGTCACTCTGCAACAAGAAGAACGAACGAAGAACGAGGAAGAAGAAGAACAAGGGAGGGAGATAAAGGTAAATATAAAAGATGATAGATTGATTTGTTCGATTGTGTGTTGTTCAATCGGCCGTCACCCCCAACATATATAAGAGGCGGCTGGACTTCCCGTACAAGCAAAGGATTTATCTAGGCTTTCCTTACAAGAAAATCACATCAATTCACGTCCTAGGATCCTAGTTCTGGTCCCACTCGGATTCAGCCCGAATCTGGCTCAATCTTCTGTCTTGCTCCTTGCGTGGGCTATGGAATCTGCATATGACTTCCGATGGAGACGGTTCAAATATCAATTATGGATTCACGGCGGCAAGCCTTCCCCAGCAGGTTACTGTTCATGGCGGCAAGCTCTCCCCCGGCAAGGTTACTGTTCATGACGGCAAGCTTTCCCCGGCAAGGTTACTGTTCATGGCGGCAAGCTTTCCCGGCAAGGTTACTGTTCACGGTGGCAAGTTTTCACACCGGCAAGCTTCTCCGCTGGCAAGCTTTCCACGCCGGCATGCTTCTCCGCCGGCAAGGTTTTACCCCGGCAAGGTTTCATTCAGCCGACAAAGGCCGAATACTTTCTCACTCAGGGCCGGCCCGCGAAGTGTTGCCTCTAACTTTTGCATATGAATCTGGATTCGTGACCATGCCAAAATCTGGTGTCAACAACCTGGTCTAGAGGCGGGTCCTCTCTAGGGAAGACTTGCACAAGCTCTCACCCATGTGGGAGGGCCCGTTCAGGGTCGTTCATATCGCTAGGCCTGGCGCCGTGCGCTTGGAGACGCAAGAGGGGACACCCATCAAAACGCCTGGAACATCCAGCACCTCTGGAAGTTCTACCCGTGAAGAGAGGCCCAGAGCCTGAGAAGCAAGGCCTAGAGCCTGAGAAGCAAGGCCCGGAGCCTGAGAAGCAAGGCCCAGAGCCTGAGAAGCAAGGCCCAGAGCCTGAGAAGCAAGGCCCAGAACCTGAGCAGCAAGGCCCAGAGCCTATGAAGCAGGGCCCAATGCCTGTGAAGAATCGCCGCCCGTGACACTCTCACGTAATAATGAGTTGGGGCTGTACACACCCCGGAGTCTCAGGAGCGCCGGCCTCAGGCCCTGGGGCTCCCACCCATGCCTAGTGCACATCACTTAGCTCCGCGCTGGTGAGAACACTCGAAGACTAGATTAGGTGCTGGACGTGGCTTTTCATTTGCTTTCCGTAGTTGGCTTGCTTTTCCTTAATCGAGTTTGCCTTTTGGCGGTCCTTGCTGATTTGGTTCCTTCGCCTTTTACCGCGTTTTTTGGGTCTGGTTTACCCGTGATCTCTCTCTCGCATACCTCGCGAGGGGGCTAGGAAGGTGCCCTCGTGAGCTTTTCCTTCTCTCTGCCTTCTCGCGAGTCACCCTCGTTCTGGAAGCTGGCGCAACTCTCCTAAATCCGTGTCCCTCGGGTACCGCAATGCAAAGCGCCAAGTCAAAGTTTGGGTGAACGGAAAAATCCTCTAGAACACCCCCTAACAAATTCTTGCAGTTCCTAAGCAAACATAGATATCTCGTGAATGAAGGGGCATCCCAAACACGCCAGGTTAGGTTATCTCTACACAAAATAACAACATGGCATGGAAATAACTCGCATGTTGCATTAACCAAGAACCATAGTTCGATACACGCCCCTCTGGGCCCATACTGGTTGCATTTTTTGGTGCAGGGAAAGAAAGGAAAAAACCAAACAAAGTGGCGTTTCAACAATCTGCAGGGGCAGGCCCTTAGCGACGCCCAAGCCTAACCAGATCCCTCCTCGCGCTTCACGGAGGCACGGCGACGAGATGACCCGCTGCCTCCTTCGAAGCGAGTGCGGCGGCGCGGTGGCTGATCGTAGCCACTACTGTTGGAGCTTTCACAGGAGGGAGAGCCGCCGAAGCTGGAGGAGATGCGGTCGCCGCTGAGGGCAGGCTCGCCCTCACCCTCGTCACGACCGTCGCAAAGGCCGAGCACCTCTTCGCCGTCGTTCGTCTTGGGGCAGCATCCGACGCGGCGCCATCTTCCCCGAACACCCTCACGAAGAGGGTCGACCTGCCATCATACTTGAAGTGGAGCGTGCACCGCCTGCCCAGGCCATGCGCGGGCGAACGTCTCCCAGCCGCAGGCCAGCGCTATGTTGCCCGCGGCAGAAGTCTCGACCGCGACCCAGGAGGCCTTGCTGCAGCAACCATCCGCCTGCAACCAGAGCCCCCCTGGACCAGGGGCCGGTAGCTCAGCGACAAAGAAGCGCAGAAGCTGGAGCCAGTTGCCGGCCGGGTTTTCTGAGCAAACAACGAACTCCGGTGACGCCTCCGCTGAATGGAAGCGCGGGCAGGGAGGCCTCGCCACCATCGCGCACCTCCCCCCGTCTACTGGACCGCCACGGTTGGGACGGCCCCCTCCGCATGCCATGGCACCGCCTTAATGGTGGGCCACGGCGGGGGTCGCAGCGTGCTTGCGCGGGCGGCTGCGACCGCGCTTGGGCACCGGGGAACCAGGGCCCTCGCGAGGGGCTTTGCCCTTCTCGGTGGCAGAGAACTTCCTTTGAGGTGCCATCAGAGGCACTGCAAGCAATGGAGCAAGAAGGAGGAAGCAAGCGAGGAAGAGATGGGCAACGGGGGCTCCACCCCCTCCCCATTTATAGCAAGAGAAGGCCAACCGGCGTCCCCCACGATCACAGGTAATGATGGTTTCCCTTGCATGTCGCAAGGACTTGTCAAGTCGTGCAGTCGTCAAGACAACATGGGGAAGCGGAGACGCCCACGCCCAATCAACCGTCACACATCAACCAAGGCCGCAGGCTTTTGGGGCCCGTGGTGCTTCGAGCTTGACCCTTGGTTTTGCCGCGAAGCCAAGCCCGCGCGCACCTTGGGCCCAGGGGCTACTGTCAGCGTTCTGGGAAAGGGGGTCCCCAGACTTGCCTGCTTGCGGCCCGTGGCGTGGCTGAGCCAGCAGGCCGTACGGCCCATCTTCACCAAGAAAGCACCCAAGACCCTCTTGAGGGGCCAAGCCTCGCAAGGCGGACGACGCAAGACCTCCTCTGGAGTGGCCTAGCTAGGCAGGCTCACGAGGAGGGCAGATATCAAGGCGAGGCGAACCTCACGAGGCTCTCATGACGTGATCCATGGCGATCGACACTAGGCGGGCGCCAGCGCACACAACATCCTTGTTTCCTCTTTGGTGCAAAGGGGGCAAGCGCAGCTGCGGAGTACCGAGGCCTCAGGCAAAGGTTGCCATTTCGGTGCAACAAGACCAAGACCATGGACTACAAGACGGATGTCACCGTGGAGCCTAGAACAGCGTCACCACTAGAACTTTGTGTAGGCGAAGACTACTTTTGTCAGGATAGCTTGTACTAGTTGTCCCCCTTCAAATTAGCCTGCCATTTTTGGCTCCCTTCCTACTCGATATTTGAGAAGAGGACCAGGGCCTCTATAAATAGGATTAGCCACCACAGTGGAGAGGGGGCTAAGGGAGAGAGATAGGACGATATCATCTTAGCTCGAGAGAGACCACCTCACACACAAGCTCACCGAGCTCAAGAACGCCTTAACCTCAGGAGGTCGTTCTTCCCTTGTATGGTTCATCATCAGCCCAAGAGGCAATCCACCACTACCACACTAGAGTAGGGTATTACACCACAATGGTGGCCCGAACCAGTATAAACCCTGTGTCCATCTGCGTTGTGAGTTCGTCGAGTTCGTCGAGTTCGTCGAGTTCGTCCGCGAGATCCAAGAAAGCTAGAGCGTAGATTTGTTGAAGGGAAAGACTTCGCACGCACCCTAGTGTTCGAACCTTAAGGGTTTGCCGAGACCCCATACCTCGGCAGCACCCGACCACTTCGAGATGACGGAGGCCCCGCACTCCGACATCTCCCCGGCCCTCGACCCCTGCTGCTTCAAGGAGAAGAAGCGTACCCAGAGGTCGATCGAAGGTTTGACCCCCAGGTACCCCTCACAGAGGGTTAAGAAGCCAGACAGCTGCACAATGGCGCTGGTGCCCAGATGATGAGGCTGGAGCACGAAGAACTCTAGGAAGTCGTGGAATAAGCCGCTCGCAGGAAGCCCGAACCCGCGCTCAAAGTGCGGGAGGCGACCCGCTCCATGTCCTCGGACTGCAGCTTTCGCTCGGCCCGTGGCGGGCGCACGGCGACCTCCGTCTCCGACGGCAGGCGCCTAGTGGCGCGGAGCTGGGCGATGTCCTCAAGGGTGACGGTCGAGCCCATCCACGAGCCCAACGGCAGCGCCATCAACGAAGAAGCAAGAGAAGAAGAAGAAGAAGAAGAAGAAGAAGAAGAAGAAGAAGAAGAAGAAGAAGAAGAAGAAGAAGAAGAAGAAGAAGAAGAAGAAGAAGAAGAAGAAGAAGAAGCTGACCGCAAGGCTCTACTCGAGGCAGCAGGCATCGCAGCGCGCGGTGTTCGCAAGCAGCAGAAGAAGGAAGACGAAGGCAGGAGGGCGTGGGTGCGAATGGTTTCCACCACCCCCTACCTCGCCTCAATTTATAAGCCACAGTTCAAATGTGGGGAAGTGGGATCGTTTGCACACGCCTCCCCCACTCCCCCGCAATAATTGCGCACATACACGTGCAATAATTTCCTCGAGAATGGCAACCAACTCACGGACGCCGCAACAAATCCATGTGCATGGGCCGTGGGCATGCGGCCCCGGGCCACTGTGCATCGCCCTGTCCTATCGCGCACGTGGCCTATCAGGCCCCTCTAGCTCCCGGATGCCATGTGGCCCCCGCGCGAGGCCCGAAAGATTGTCTCCAAGATTCGGCGGACTCCGCAGTTTCCCGCCACTATCAAGATGAAGCGATCCGGCTTCTGGAAGCCGGCACACAGTGGGTGTTGTCGGACTCAGCGGCCTCAAGATTTACCTCCTTCAAAGGGGAAACTGCGAAGGCCCTTCCAACCAAAGACGGCGGACCGTCACAGCTTCAGGGACTACTGTCGGGGGGATGGACCCTAGGCAGGCAACGGAACCCGGATCCTTAAAAAAAACAACGGGGCCGACATCGCCCCTCAAGACGGCTCGCGCTCGGCCGGGTCCCTCGACCCGGCCAAGCCCCATCAACCCGGCCTAATCCGCAAGACTTCTCCAACAAGCTAGCCCAAGGCGGCCGAACCCGGCGCACCAAGACTTACCCAACAAGCGAACTCCTCTTGGCGTGTACTTCAACCCGGCCAAGGGTCAGCAGCAGTCCCATCGCAGCCGTACGATGGGACGAGTCGCCACCAAGTGATGACCGAAGCCACAGTGTCCTGCCCATGCCTTTGGTCAGCCGGACGAGGCAACAGTGCCTCCCACCTACCCGCTGACCAAGCTCGGCATGGCAACAATGCACCAGTCGTCACCCATGATGCTAGCAAGCTGCGACCTAACGGAGCACCACTGTAGCCGACTCAACTCGGCCACGCCCTGACGATCTACAAGACGGCCAACAGTGCCACCATACCTGGTGGGCCCCGCACCCGGGGAACCCGGCGGGTCCAAACACCGGGTTCCTAAACGCTGACAACCCGGCCTCGCGGCCCTGTAACATTACCATTGTACCCCCAGGGGGTTGACCTATAAAACCCCCCAGGAGGCCTCCATGCACGGGGGTGAAGAACAAAGTAGTAGAACACTGATACATCTCCACCGTATCTACTTTTGCAAACATGTTTGCCCTTTTTTGGACTTAACTTGCATGATTTGAATGGAACTAACTCGGACTGACGCTGTTTTCAGCAGAATTGCCATGGTCTTATTTATTTGCAGAAACAAAAGTTTTCGGAATGACCTGAAACTTCACAGAAAATCTATTTGGAAATAATAAAAAATCCTTGCAAAAGATGAAGACCAGGGGGCCCACACCCTAGCCACGAGGGTGGGGGGCGCACCTGCCCCCTGGGCGTGGCCCCCTACCTCGTGGGCCCCTAGAGCTCCTCCGACCTCAACTCCAAGTCTATATATTTGCTTTCGGGGAGAAAAAAATTGGAGAGAAGGATTCATCGCGTTATATGATACGGAGCCGCCACCAAGCCCTAACCTCTCGGGAGGGCTGATCCGGAGTCTGTTCGAGGCTCCGGAGAGGGGAATCCGTTGCCATCGTCATCATCAACTATCCTCCATCACAAATTTCATGATGCTCACCGCCGTGCGCGAGTAATTCGATCATAGGCTTGTGATACGTCCATTTTGCATCATGCTTTTACATCGATATTTATCGCATTATGGACTGTTATTTCACTTTATATCACAATACTTATGGCTATTCTCTCTTATTTTACAAGGTCTACATAAGGAGGGAGAATGCCGGTAGCTGGAATTCTGGGCTGGAAAAGGAGCAAATATTAGAGACCTATTCTGCGCAACTCCAAAAGTCCTGAAACTCCATGGAACGTCTTAAAAGAAATAAAGAAAAACCCACGCCAAAGATGAAGGCCAGAGGGCCGACACCCTTCTCACGAGGGTGGGGGGCGCGCCCCTACCTCGTGGGCCCCCTGGTGGCTCTCCGATGCCCATCTTCTCCTATATGAGGTCTTTTGATGAGAAAAAAATAGGGAGGAAGTTTTCGGAACGAGACTCCGCCGCCACGAGGCGGAACCTTGGCAGATCCAATCTAGAGCTCTGGCAGAGCTGTTCTGCCAAGGATACTTCCCTCCGGGAGGGGGAAATCATCACCATCGTCATCACCAACGCTCCTCTCATCGGGAGAGGGCAATCTCCATCAACATCTTCACCAGCACCATCTCATCTCCAAACCCTAGTTCATCTCTTGTATCCAATTCTTGTCGCAAAGTCCGGGATTGGTGCTAGTAGGTTGCGAGTAGTGTTGATTACTCCTTGTAGATGCTAGTTGGTTTAATTGGTGGAAGATCATATGTTCAGATCCTATATGCATATTATTACCCCTCTGATTTTGAACATGAATATGCTTTGTGAGTAATTATGTTCATTCCTGAAGACAAAGGAGAAGTCTTGCTATGAGTAGTCATGTGAATTTGGTATTCGTTTGATATTTTGATAAGATGTATGTTGTCTAGCCTCTAGTGGTGTTATGTGAACGTCGACTACATAACACTTCACCTATTTGGGCCTAGAGGAAGGCATTGGGAAGTAATAAGTAGATGATGGGTTGCTAGAGTGACAGAAGCTTAAACCCTAGTTTATGCGTTGCTTCGTAAGGGGCTGATTTGGATCCATATGTTTCATGCTATGGTTAGGTTTACCTTAATACTTTTGTTGTAGTTGCGGATGCTTGCAATAGAGGTTAATCATAAGTGGGATGCTTGTTCAAGTAAGAACAACACCCAAGCACTGGTCCACCCACATATCAAATTATCAAAGTATCGAACGCGAATCATATGAACGTGATGAAAACTAGCTTGACGATATTCCCATGTGTCCTCGGGAGCGCTTTTCCTATTATAAGAGTTTGTTCCGGCTTGTCCTTTGCTACAAAAGGATTGGGCCACCTTGCTGCACTTTATTTACTTTTGTTACTTGTTGCTCGTTACAATTTATCCTATCACAAAACTATCTGTTACCACTTATTTCAGTACTTGCAGAGAATACCTTGCTGAAAACCGCTTATCATTTCCTTCTGCTCCTCGTTGGGTTCGACACTCTTACTTATCGAAAGGACTACGATAGATCCCCTATACTTGTGGGTCATCAAGACTCTTTTCTGGCGCCGTTGCCGGGGAGTGTAGCGCCTTTGGTAGGTGGAATTTGGTAAGGAAAAATTTATATAGTGTGCTGAAATTTACTGTCACTTGTTACTATGGAAAGTAATTCTCTGAGGGGCTTGTTCGGGGTATCTTCACCCTGTCCAGTAGAGCAAAGAGTTGCTCCTCAACCTACTGAACCTATTGAAAATGAAATTCCTTATGAGTATCCTTCGGGTATGATAGAAAAACTGCTAGCTAATCCTTTTACAGGAGATGGAACAAAGCATCCTGATGAGCACTTAATATATGTGGATGAAGTTTGTGGATTATTTAAGCTTGCAGGTATACCGATGATGTTGCTAAGAAGAAGGTCTTCCCTTTTTCTTTGAAGGGAGACGCATTGGTATGGTATAGGCAATGTGATGATATGAGATCATGGGACTATGAAAGATTGAAGTTGGAATTTCATCAAAAGTATTACCCTATGCATCTTGTTCATCGTGATCGCAATTATATATATAATTTCTGGCCTCGCGAAGGAGAAAGCATCGCTCAAGCTTGGGGAGGCTTAAATCAATGTTATATTCATGCCCCAATCATGAGCTCCAGAGAGAAATAATTATGCAAAGTTTTTATGCTCGGCTTTCTGAAAACAATCGCACCATGCTCGATACTTCTTGTGCTGGCTCTTTTATGATGAAGACTATTGAATTCAGATGGAATTTATTGGATAGAATTAAACGCAACTCTGAAGATTGGGACCTCGACGAAGGTAAGGAGTCAGGTATGACACCTAAGTTTGATTGTGTTAAATCTTTTATGGATACCGATATTTTCCATAAGTTTAGCACTAAATATGGACTTGACTCTGAGATAGTAGCTTCTTTCTGTGAATCTTTTGCTACTTATGTTGATCTCCCTAAGGAGAAGTGGTTTAAATATCATCCTCCCATAGAAGTAAAAGTAGCTGCACCTATTAAAGTTGAAGAAAAGACTGTCACTTATAATGATCCTATTGTTCCTACTTCTTATATTGGGAAACCACCTTTCCCTGTTAGAATAAAGGATCATGCTAAAGCTTCAACTGTTGTTCGTAAAAGCAATATTAGAACTTATACACCTCCTGAGCAAGTTAAAGTAGAACCTAATATTGCTATTGTTAAAGATCTCTTGTCTGATAATATTGATGGGCATGTTATTCAGTTCGAAGGTGAAACTGCTAGAATTGTTAAACCTTGTGCTAAAGATAAACATAGACCTGTGGTAGGCGTGCCTGTTATTTCTGTTAAAATAGGAGATCATTGTTACCATGGCTTATGTGATATGGGTGCTAGTGCTAGTGTTATACCACATACTTTATATGAAGAAATTGAGAATGAAATTGCACCTGCTGAGTTAGAAGATATTGATGTCACAATTAAACTTGCCAATAGAGATACTATTTCAGCAATGGGAATTGTTAGAGATGTTGAAGTCTTGTGTGGGAAAACTAAATATCCTGCTGATTTTCTTGTTCTTGGTTCCCCACAAGATAGCTTTTGTCCCATTATATTTGGTAGACCCTTCTTAAATACTGTCAATGCTACCATAGATTGCACAAAGAATGTTGTTACTGTTGGCTTGGATGATATGGTTCATGAGTTTAATTTCTCTAAATTTAGTAAACAACATCGTGAGGAAGAATTACCTAGTAAGGATGAGATTATTGGTCTTGCTTCTATTGCCGTACCTCCTAGTGATCCTTTAGAACACTATTTGCTAGACCATGAAAATGATATGTTCATGAATGAAAGAAGGGAAATAGATGAAGTATTCTTTAAACAGGAACCTATTCTGAAACACAATTTGCCTGTTGAAATCCTAGGGGATCCTCCTCCACCCAAGGGTGATCCCGTGTTTGAGCTTAAACCTTTGCCTGATAATCTTAAATATGCTTATCTTGATGAAAAGAAGATATATCCTGTTATTATTAGTGCTAACCTTTCAGAGCATGAAGAAGAAAGATTATTGAAAACTCTGAAGAAGCATCGTGCTGCTATTGGATATACTCTTGATGATCTTAAGGGCATTAGTCCCACTCTATGTCAACATAAAATAAATTTGGAAGCAGATGCCAAACCAGTTCGTGATCCTCAACGACGTCTGAATCCTAAAATGAAAGAAGTGGTAAGAAAAGAAATACTAAAGCTTCTGGAGGCAGGTATAATCTATCCCGTTGCTGATAGTGAGTGGGTAAGTCCTGTCCATTGTGTCCCTAAGAAGGGAGGTATTACTGTTGTTCCTAATGATAAAGATGAATTGATTCCACAAAGAATTATCACAGGTTATAGGATGGTAATTGATTTCCGCAAATTAAATAAAGCTACTAAGAAAGATCATTACCCCTTACCTTTTATTGATCAAATGCTAGAAAGATTATGCAAACATACACACTATTGCTTTCTAGATGGTTATTCTGGTTTCTCTCAAATACCTGTGTCGGCTAAAGATCAATCAAAGACTACTTTTACATGCCCTTTTGGTACTTTTGCTTATAGACGTATGCCTTTTGGTTTATGTAATGCACCTGCTACCTTTCAAAGATGCATGATGGCTATATTCTCTGACTTTTGTGAAAAGATTTGTGAGGTTTTCATGGACGACTTTTCCGTCTATGGTTCCTCTTTTGACGATTGCTTGAGCAATCTTGATCGAGTTTTGCAGAGATGTGAAGAAACTAATCTTGTCTTGAATTGGGAAAAGTGCCACTTTATGGTTAATGAAGGTATTGTCTTGGGGCACAAAGTTTCTGAAAGAGGTATTGAAGTTGATAAAGCCAAGGTTGATGCTATTGAAAAGATGCCATGTCCCAAGGACATCAAAGGTATAAGAAGTTTCCTTGGTCACGCCGGATTTTACAGGAGGTTCATTAAGGACTTCTCAAAAATTTCTCGGCCTCTGACTAATTTATTGCAAAAAGATATACCATTTGTTGTTGATGATGATTGTGTAGAAGCATTTGAAATACTTAAGAAAGCATTAGTCTCTGCACCTGTTGTTCAGCCACCTGATTGGAATTTACCCTTTGAAATTATGTGTGATGCTAGTGATTATGTTGTAGGTGCTATTCTAGGTTAAAGAGTTGATAAGAAATTAAATGTTATTCATTATGCTAGTAAGACTCTAGACAATGCTCAAAGAAATTATGCTACTACTGAAAAGGAACTTTTAGCAGTTGTATTTGCTTGTGATAAGTTCAGATCTTATATTGTTGATTCTAAAGTAACTATTCACACTGATCATGCTGCTATTAAATATCTTATGGAAAAGAAATATGCTAAACCTAGACTTATTAGATGGGTTCTCTTGCTACAAGAATTTGATTTGAATATTGTTGATAGAAAGGGAGCTGAGAACCCCGTTGCATACAACTTATCTAGGTTAGAAAATATTCTTGATGACCCACTACCTATTAATGATGACTTTCCTGATGAACAATTAAATGTTATAAGTACTTCTCGTAGTACTCCATGGTATGCTGATTATGCTAATTATATTGTTGCTAAGTTTATACCACCTAGCTTCACATACCAGCAAAAGAAAAAGTTTTTCTATGATTTGAGACATTACTTTTGGGATGACCCACATCTTTATAAGAAGGAGTAGATGGTGTTATTAGACGTTGTGTACCTGAGCATGAACAGGAACAGATCCTACGCAAGTGTCATTCCGAGTCTTATGGAGGACACCACGCTGGAGATAGAACTGCACATAAGGTATTGCAATCTGGTTTTTATTGGCCTACTCTCTTCAAGGATGCCCGTAAGTTTGTCTTGTCTTGTGATGAATGTCAAAGAATTGGTAATATTAGTAGACGTCAAGAAATGCCTATGAATTATTCACTTGTTATTGAACCGTTTGATGTTTGGGGCTTTGATTATATGGGACCTTTTCCTGCCTCTAATGGATACACACATATTCTAGTTGCTGTTGATTACGTTACTAAGTGGGTAGAAGCTATTCCAACTAGTAGTGCTGATCATAACACTTCTATTAAAATGCTTAAGGAAGTTATTTTTCCGAGGTTTGGAGTCCCTAGATATTTAATGACTGATGGTGGTTCACACTTTATTCATGGTGCTTTCCGTAAAATGCTTGCTAAATATGATGTTAATCATAGAATTGCATCTCCTTATCACCCACAGTCTAGTGGTCAAGTAGAGTTGAGCAATAGAGAGCTCAAATTAATTTTGCAAAAGACTGTTAATAGGTCTAGAAAGAATTGGTCTAAGAAACTTGATGATGCATTATGGGCTTATAGAACTGCATATAAAAATCCTATGGGTATGTCTCCGTATAAAATGGTTTATGGAAAAGCATGTCACTTACCTCTTGAACTAGAACATAAGGCATATTGGGCTATTAAAGAGATCAACTATGATTTTAAAATTGCCAGTGAGAAGAGGTTATTTGATATTAGCTCACTTGATGAATGGAGAACCCAAGCTTATGAAAATGCCAAGTTGTTTAAGGAAAAAGTTAAAAGATGGCATGACAAAAGGATACAAAAGCGTGAGTTTAATGTAGGCGATTTTGTATTGCTATACAACTCTCTTTTAAGATTTTTTACAGGAAAACTTATCTCTAAATGGGAAGGCCCCTACGTCATCGAAGAGGTATATCGTTCCGGTGCCATAAAAATCAACAACTTCGAGGGCACAAATCCGAAGGTGGTAAATGGTTAAAGAATTAAACATTATATCTTAGGTAATCCCATAAATGTTGAAACCAATATTATTGAAACCATAACCCTGGAGGAATACATAAGGGACAGTTTCCGCAACGTTTCAGACTCCGAAAAGGAATAGGTATGTGGTACGGTAAGTAAATCGACTCCAAAACAATTTCTAAGGCAATATTTCTCCGTTTTGGAATATTTAGAAAAATAGAAAAATAAGTAGCAGTACGGGAAGGACACGAGGGCCCCATGAGGGTGGTGGGCACGCCCCCTACCTCATGAGCACCTCGTGTGCCTTCCGGACTCCGTTTTCTTGCACGTTACGTATTTTGGTCGGTAAAAATTCATTATATATTCTCGCGAAGGTTTTGACTCCCGTATCACGCAAACCTCCTATGTTCTTGTTTCGAGCTGTTTTCGGTCAAGGTTTTCTAGGCTAGGCATCATGTCATCTCCCTCCTCCAACAATGGTGACAACAATGCTTGGCTAATGAAGATAGATCTGAAGAGGGACAAACCCACGAGGGTCAACAAGGACGAAAGGATCAAGAAGGCCACGGAGGATCAAGCTGCCGCAGCAAAAGACACCCTCCAACTTGATCATAATCTTCTCACCCCAACTGAGATCGAAGCTTTCAAGATGATTGAGTTAGCTCGTATACAAAACAAGTATCTCACATAAGAAAATATTTTGTTAAAGGAGCATATTTTTGTACTCAAGGGCATTATTCGCAAGCTGGAGGACCTCTTACACTCGATGTGCGATTATCCATCACCGCCAACTTCTTCACCAACCAAGGAGATATAATCACATGGGTATGGGCACTCCCCTTGGAAACTGCCAAGCTTGGGGGAGGTGCCCCGGTATCGTATCACAATCACAACTCCTATCTTTACCGTTTTTCTTAGTTTGATCCTATTAGTAGTATCTTAATCTAGTAAAATAAAGTTTATGGCATGATCTAGTTTTGAGTTTTGCTTTATGATCCCTCTGTGTAATCGAGTTCGTGAGCTACATATAATAAATATTAGTGTTGAGTCAACGGCTTGATTATTTTGCCATGATCTTGGGTGAATAAAAGAAAAGAGAAAAAGAATAAAAAGAAACCAAGAGTTCATATTGATCTTATTGAGAGTAATGACTTCACATAGAAAGAGTATGATGATTAAAAGTTGTTGGGAGTTGGCAGACATAGCTTTGGTCATTGTTGCAATCAATAGGAAGTAATAAGGAAAGAGAGGTTTTCACATATAGATATATTATCATTGACATCTTTTATGACTGGGAGCACTCATTAAAATATGACATGCTAAAGAGTTGATGTTGGACAAGGAAGACAATGTAATGAGTTATGTCTTTCTTATATCTAAGATAAAGTATGTTGTCATGGTTCCTCTAACTTGTTGAGCTTGCCTTTCCCCCTCATGCTAGCCAAATTCTCAGCACCAAGTAGAAATACTACTTGTGCTTCCAAATATCCCTAAACCAGTTTTGCCATGAGAGTCCACCATATCTACCTATGGATTGAGTAAGATCCTTCAAGTAAGTTGTCATCGGTGCAAAGCAATAAAAATTGCTCTAAATATGTATGATTGATTGGTCTGGGAGAAATAAGCTTTATACGATCTTGTGATGTGGAAGTAATAAAAGCGACGGACAGCATAATAAAGGTTGATATCACAAGTGGCAATATAAAGTGACGTTCTTTCGCATTGAGATTTTATATATCCAACCATAAAAGTGCATGGCAACCTTTGCTTCCCTCTGCGAAGGGCCTATCCTTTATTATTATCTTCTACCTTATGCAAGAGTCACGGTGATCTTCACCTTTCCTTTTTCATTTTATCCTTTGGCAAGCTCAGCATGTTGGAAAGAACATGATATATATATATATATCTAATTGGATGTAGGGGAGCATGAACCATTATTGTTGACATTACCCTTGAGGTAAAAGGTTGTGGGGTAAAACTATAAGCCCCTATCTTTCTCTGTGTCCGACTAAAACTCTATAACCACAAGTATCGCGTGAGTGTTAGCAATTATGGAGGACTAAATGATAGTTGAGTATGTGGACTTGCTTTTTAGCTCTGACATAGACTCTTTCCGATGTTATGATAAATTGCAATTGCTTCAGTGACTGAGATTATAGTTTGTTGGAACCCAATAAGGTTTATGATTTATACTTTTGCATTGTGAATAGATCATCACTTGAACATAAGTAATCATATGACAAAACCTATATATGTTGTTGTTACAAGAATAATCATGATGCATTCATGTCCGTATTTTATTTTTATCGACGCCTCTACCTCTAAACATGAGGACATATTTATTGTTATCGGCTTTTTGTTTGAGGACAAGCGAGGTCTAAGCTTGGGGGAGTTGATACATCCATTTTGCATCATGCTTTTATATCGATATTTATCGCATTATGGACTGTTATTTCACTTTATATCACAATACTTATGGCTATTCTCTCTTATTTTACAAGGTCTACATAAGGAGGGAGAATGCCGGCAGCTGGAATTCTGGGCTGGAAAAGGAGAAAATATTAGAGACCTATTCTGCGCAACTCCAAAAGTCCTGAAACTCCATGGAACGTCTTAAAAGAAATAAAGAAAAAATCCACGCCAAAGATGAAGGCTAGGGGGCCCACACCCTTCTCACGAGGGTGGGGGGCGCCCCCCCTAGGGCGCGCCCCCTACCTCATGGGCCCCCTGGTGGCTCTCCGATGCCCATCTTCTCCTATATGAGTTCTTTCGATGAGAAAAAAATAGGGAGGAACTTTTCGGAACAAGACTCCTCCGCCACAAGGCGGAACCTTCGCGGATCCAATCTAGAGCTCCGGCAGAGCTGTTCTGCCGAGGATACTTCCCTCCGGGAGGGGGAAATCATCACCATCGTCATCACCAATGCTCCTCTCATCGGGAGAGGGCAATCTCCATCAACATCTTCACCAACACCATCTCATCTCCAAACCCTAGTTCATATCTTGTATCCAATTCTTGTCTCAAAGTGCGGGATTGGTGCTAGTAGGTTGCTAGTAGTGTCGATTACTCCTTGTAGTTGATGCTAGTTGGTTTAATTGGTGGAAGATCATATGTTCAGATCCTATGTGCATATTATTACCCCTCTGATTTTGAACATGAATATGCGTTGTGAGTAATTACGTTCGTTCCTGAGGACAAGGGAGAAGTCTTGCTATGAGTAGTCATGTGAATTTGGTATTCGTTTGATATTTCGATAAGATGTATGTTGTCTAGCCTCTAGTGGTGTTATGTGAACATCGACTACATAACACTTCAGGATTATTTGGGCCTAGAGGAAGGCATTGGGAAGTAATAAGTAGATGATGGGTTGCTAGAGTGACAGAAGCTTAAACCCTAGTTTATGCGTTGCTTCGTAAGGGGCTGATTTGGATCCATATGTTTCATGCTATGGTTAGGTTTACCTTAATACTTTTGTTGTAGTTGCGGATGCTTGCAATAGAGGTTAATCATAAGTGGGATGCTTGTTCAAGTAAGAACAGCACCCAAGCACCGGTCCACCCACATATCAAATTATCAAAGTATCAAACGCGAATCATATGAACGTGATGAAAACTAGCTTGATGATATTCCCATGTGTCCTCGGGAGCACTTTTCCTATTATAAGAGTTTGTTCAGGCTTGTCCTTTGCTACAAAAAGGATTGGCCCACCTTGCTGCACTTTATTTACTTTTGTTACTTGTTGCTCGTTACAATTTATCCTATCACAAAACTATCTGTTACCACTTATTTCAGTACTTGCAGAGAATACCTTGCTGAAAACCACTTATCATTTCCTTCTGCTCCTCGTTGGGTTCGACACTCTTACTTATCGAAAGGACTACGATAGATCCCCTATACTTGTGGGTCATCATCTTGCTGGACGGTGATGGGTTGGATGAGATCTATCATGTAATCGAGTTAGTTTTATTAGGGTTTGATCCCTAGTATCCACTATGTTCTGAGATTGATGTTGCTATGACTTTGCTATGCTTAATGCTTGTCACTAGGGCCCGAGTGCCATGATTTAAGATCTGAACCTATTATGTTTTCATCACTAGATGAGAGTTCTTGATCCTATCTTGCAAGTCTATAGTCACCTACTATGTGTTATGATCCGACAACCCCGAAGTGACAATAATCGGGACCACTCCCGGTGATGACCGTAGTTTAAGGAGTCCATGTATTCACGATGTGTTAATGCTTTGGTCCGGTACTCTATTAAAAGGAGGCCTTAATATCCCTTAGTTTCCATTAGGACCCCGCTGCCATGGGAGGGTAGGACAAAAGATGTCATGCAAGTTCTTTTCCATAAGCACGTATGACTATATTCGGAATACATGCCTACATTACATTGATGAATTGGAGCTAGTTCTTTGTCACCCTAGGTTATGATTGTTACATGATGAACTGCGTCCGGCATAATTCTCTATCACCGATCCATTGCCTACGAGCTTTTCATATATTGTTCTTCGCTTATTTATTTTTTGGTTGCAATTGCTATCATCACTACAAAATACCAAAAACACTACTTTTGCTACTATTACCTTTTGCTAACGTTACCACTACTATCATATTACTTATCTACTAAATACTTTGCTGCAGATATTAAGTTTCCAGGTGTGGTTGAATTGACAACTCAGCTGCTAATACTTGAGAATATTCTTTGGCTCCCCTTGTGTCGAATCAATAAATTTGGGTTGAATACTCTACCCTCGAAAACTGTTGCGATCCCCTATACTTGTGGGTTATCAAGACTATTTTCTGGCGCCGTTGTTGGGGAGCATAGCTATATTCTTTGAGTCACTTGGGATTTATATCTGATGATCACTATGAAGAACTTGAAAGATAAAAGAACCAAGATTTTCCCTCAACTACGAGGGGAGGTAAGGAACTGCCATCTTGCTCTGCACTTGATTCACCTTCTGTTTTGAGTAAACTTGCGACACTCACTCCTGCTATTCGTTCTGATATGTCGCATGTTATTGATGATGCCACTTCTTCTTTGCATGATACTTATGATGAAACCACTTCTATGCTTGATAATACTGTGCCACTAGGTGAATTTCTCGATGAACAACTTGCTAGGGTTAGAGAGGATGAAATTATTGAAATTGATAATATTGATGAAAGTGATGATGAAGATTCTCACCCCAGATATGAATTGCATGTTGTGCCTGAGGGTTATGCTATGGATGAAGAAATTGCTAGAGATTTTTTAGCTTGCAATGATAGATATGATCTTAAGAAACTATTAGCTAAGCTGAAAGAAAAGTCTTTGAATGCTAGAATCAAACCTGACCCTGCTTTTGCTACTTCACCTATCTGTGTTACTCATAAGGATTATGAATTCTCTGTTGATCCTGATATAATTACTTTGGTTGAATCTAATCCTTTTCATGGCTATGAATCTAAAACTGTTGTGGCACATCTTACTAAATTAAATGATATAGCCACCATGTTCACTAAAGATGAGAGAACTCGCTACTTTTATATCCTTAAAATATTTCCATTCTCATTAAAGGGTGATGCTAAGATATGGTTTAATTCTCTTGATCCTGGTTGTGTGCGTAGTCCCCAGTATATGATCTATTACTTCTCTGCTAAATATTTCCCTGCTCATAAGAAACAAGCTGCTTTAAGGGATATATACAACTTTGTGCAAATTGAAGAAGAGAGTCTCCCACAAGCTTGGGGAGGCTTCTCAAGTTACTTAAAGCTCTGCCTGATCATCCTCTCAAGAAAAATGAAATACTTGATATCTTTTATAATGGACTAACCGATGCTTCCAGAGATTACCTGGATAGTTGTGCTGGTTCTGTTTTCAGGGAAAGAACACCGTATGAAGCTGGAATTCTATTGAATAATATGTTGACAAATGAAAATAATTGGACACTTCCCGAGCCAACTCCTGAGCCTATTCCTAAACCAACTCCAAAGAAAAGAGGTGTTCTATTTCTCAGTCCTGAAGATATGCAAGAGGCAAAGAAATCTATGAAAGAAAAGGGTATTAAAGCTGAAGATGTTAAGAATTTACCTCCTATTGAAGAAATACATGGTATTAATTTACCACTTGTCGAAGAAATGCATAAATTTAATGCATCTCCTATTGAAGAAACACATGGTCTTGATAACCGGCACAAGTAGTAAAGGTAAATTCTCTTTATAGATTTGATAAAGCTGAAATCCCTCTTACTAAGTTTGCTAGCCCATGCTTAGATGAGTTTGATAAATTTATGGTTAAGCAAGAAGACTTCAATGCTTATTTTGGTAGACAATTGAAATACAATTCAAATATGCTTGAACACTTGGGTGATTATATGGCTAATTTCAAAGGTGAACTTAAACTTATTAGTAAACATGCTTCTAAGGTTACCACTCAAGTAGAACAAGTACTTAAAGCTCAAAATGATTTGCTCAATGAATTGAATAGTAAGAATAATGATTATGTTGTTAGAGTGGCTACTAGAACTGGTAGAATGACTCAGGAAGCTCCGTATCCTGAAGGCCATGCTAAGAGAATTGAGAAAGATTCTCAAAGAAATAATATAGATGCACCTAGTCCTTCTAAAAGGAAGAAAAAGAAAAATGATAGGACTTTGCATGCTTCTAGTGAACCTATTGCTGAAACACCTGAGAATCCAAATGATATTTCTATTTCTGATACTGAAACACAATCTGGTAATGAACCTGAAACTAGTGATAATGTGTCGGGGAAACTGATCTTCGAACACCTATGGGGCCGGAGGACCGGGCCCCTTTCGGTTCGGCGGGGGGCGGAGATCGCATGAAGAGCAGATCGAGGCGAAGCACACGAGCAGTTTACCCAGCTTCGGAGCTCTCCGGAGAGATAACACTCCTACTGCTGCTTGTCTGGTTCTATTCTGTTCTTGCTCTAGAGAGAGCGTAGTGTCTTTCTGGGTTACGAATGAGTCGAACCCAATCGAACCCCCTCTACGTTGCGCATGGGCTTCCTTTTATACGCTAAAGGGGTCACCGACAGGTAGCAACGCAGAGAAGGGTACAAATGTAAAAAGTGAGGTGGTTGGTACAATTACTTGTATAGTGCACCCTACCTAACCCTGACGGCAGGGGACAAGGGCAATAAAGGCCCGTCTGAGTCGCCCAAATAGTGCAGAAAAGGACCGTTAGGGGCACCACCGTTCGCCACGACGGCGATCTTGTCAGCTTCGCATGGCACTGCGCACCGCTGGCTCCACAGCCTCCCGCCACGCGCGCCTGGAGAGGCCCCCAGAGCGACACGTTGGTGGATGCGCTGGAGCGTGGGCACAGAGTGGCCGCCTGCCGCGGCACGCGCCTTGCCGCTGTTGTTATCTTGTCGGGTCCGTAAGCTTGTCGCTCACCGGGCCTCGAGGTACCTTGTTTGGTCTTCTCGGCAAGCTCCTCTTGCCGGGGCCTTGTTGCCTTGCCGGAGCACGTGGCGCGTCGCGGCAAGTTCTTTGGAGTGCCTCGGTTGGCCTTCCCGGCAAGCTCCTCTTGCCGGGGCCTTGTCTCCTGAGCTTAAATACTTTGTTCTTGAATGGCTCCAAGGGAACCTTGGAGGATCTTGGCGTTCGCCCGGCAAGCCTTGCCGCGGGGTGCTGCAACTGCCCGTGCACAAGTTCGGGGTACTAGGGTACCCCTATTCTAGTACACCGACAGGAGCCCCCGGGCCTGGGCCAGACACGGTGCCGAGCGCTGTTGGACCAGGCCCAAGACAGGGCACGGGCACACGCGGACTGGGCCACACCGAATCTCGCTCCTTATCCACCGCGCTCTCCCATAACGGCACGCGTTGAATGCAGCATCGTGGGAGAGATCGTGGGTGGTTGTTTATTCGGAAGGGCGAAACGTCCGCCCCGTCCCTCTTTATAAGCAGAGGAAACAGGGGCAGTTTGTCCCCCCTCGCTGGTTGCTGCTACTCCATCTTCACGAACCTCCACCGCCCCCCCTTCTTCTCAAAGCTGAGAGAGCAGCGCTCCTCCCCCCATTGCCACCAGCAGCACCACGCCATCGACCTCCCTCACCACCTCCGCCATGGCCCCGAAAGCCGACAAGGGAAAGGGCGTGAAGTCGGCCGAGGCGCAGCGGCTCACGGCGCTGCGGAAGGAGCGGGCGATCTTCTCCCCTCAGCTCGGCGTGCAGGAGCTGAGGGAGTACTTCTACCTCTTTTGGGCGACGGAGACGCGTGCGCATCCGCGCACGAGGGTACTCCCGGCCGCTGCTTCGGAGCTGGCTCCAAACAGGTACCCATTCTTCGCGCTATTCTTCTATTGCGGGCTCTGCCCGCCCTTCTCGGAGTTCTTATGTGATATCATGAACACATACGACTTCCGCCTCCTTGACTTCACCCCCAACGCCGTTCTGACCATGGCAGTTTTCGCACATTTGTGCGAAAACTTTGTCGGAGTCCACCCCAGTGTTGCCCTTTTCCGCCACTACTTCATACCTCGGGTAGAGAGAGGAGAGCCGCTTGCCGGAGGGATTGCCTGGATCTCGAGAGTCGGCAAGAAGGAGGCGTACTTGGAGGGTGAGCTCCGCAGCAAGTGGGATGAGTGGAGAGCGGAGTGGTGCTGGATTGTCGAGGAGAATCCGCAACCCTTCACCGCCGTGCGCCAAACTCCAATAGTGCGCGGCAATGACTGGAGCAACGTGGCCCCGGAAGACGAGAGGCCGAAGATCTCCATTACTTGGATCCTTCGCCTCAGGCTTGCCGGGCTCACTGTAGGCGCTGTAGGCGCAGATTTCCTCCGCCGCCGCATCGCCCCCCTGCAGGAGAGGGGGAGGCCCGCCTGGGAATTCAAGAACTCGGCGGACATCATGAGGCTGCGGCCGGGCCTCAACTACAACTTCACCGTCTTGGAGCTGGATGCAATGCTCTTGGAGTTGTTCAAACGCGACCCCCAGCACCCATTCATGCTGCCGAGGGGCGTTGTCCCATTATGCAACAATTCTTCGCTTGACCGCATCCGTGCCATGATGCCGTTGTGTGATTCACACGGAATCGTTCCAACTTGGCAAGAGCCTGCGGATGACGTCGTGCAAGCGTTCTTTGACAACTTGGAAGAAGTGCTGGTCTGCGCTGACGAGAAGAAGAGGCTCACCCGTGACACCACCGACGAGGAGCTGCAGCGCATCGCCACTAGGGCGGAAGAGGTTGCGGCCGCAGCTGCCGCGGGCGTGTTTGGGTTCACTGTGGAGGAGGCGGAGGCTGCAGAGGCGGCAAACCTTGCCGAGCGCGCGGAGTTCATTGGCGAGGAGGAGCCTGCCGGTTCCGAAGCCGAGCCGAGCGAGGCCGACGAGGAGGAGCCCGAGCCTTCAGAAAACTTGCCGCAGGCGGAGCCCCCGGCCCCGCCAAGAAGGCGCCTTCGCAGGGCCGGGGACACAGCGGGGCGGCAGCCGGCTCAACAGCCGCCGAGCTGTGCGACGCGCTCTACCGCGGCAAGCAATGTTGCCGCGGGAGTGCCCCACGCAACAGCGGCAACTGGAGCGGGATCTTCCCGGGCCACCGCCACCGCCCCCGCCAAGCGGGCAAGGGACCCTACTCCTCCGCCTCACCGTACCGGAGGAGGGCCGGACTTCGATCTTTCCGTGCTCAGCTCCGACGAGGAGGAAGAAGAGTAAGTTTCTTGGGTGCTCTTGTAGTTCTTTAATCTTGCTGTTTATATCTTGTATCTGACTTGCTCCAATCTGGACTCCTTTCTTTTTAGGACACTGGCCCAGAGAGCGGCGAAGAGGGCCAAGGCCGCGGTGATTGTCATCGAGGATGACCCCACCGTGTCAGCAGGAGGTGGGTTCGAGGCCACCTTGACGGACCCGGCAATCACTCCTCAAAGCAGCCCCTAGCGCAGCCCCCAGCGTAAGTTCATAGTTTAGCCTTCTGCTGCCGGGCGCGCTTGAGTGCTTTTTCCTTTGTTGATATCTAGCTTGTTGATTTGTGTAGGAGCAGAGCAGCCACATTAGGAGCGCCCGGAAGCTAGTCCCGATGTGCCTTATGCTTTGACTACGCCGCCAAGGGAGGGGTTCCCGGTAAGGGAGCGCTCTCCGGCAAGGGAGAACTCTCCGGCAAGGGACAGCACCGTCAACCCTGCGGCGACCGAGACCGCAACTGCAGATCCTGGCACAGGTAATTCACTTGTCCAAAAACTTTCCTTGGGTTCTTCTTCTTCTGATTTTCTTCTCTTGGATTTTTGATTGATTTTTCTCCCTTCTTCGTTCTTCAGACCCCTCTGCTACTGAGTCAATGGAGACAGAGGGCGCCGGCGAGGAAGGGGCCGGTGCTGATGAGACCGCCGGTGAGGAGGCCGCCAGGGCTGCCACTGCAGAAGCCGGCGAGGGGTCGGGCGATCGCACAGACGACCCTGAGGCCGCAGGAGCGCCAGGCGCTGCGCCGACCGCCGATCCCTCTGCCGCTTCTGCGGAGCCAGGCTCCGAGGAGCCCCAGCCCGGCGCCTACTTGAAGGCCGGCGACAATATCTTCATCAAGCTACCCTGGGCGTCGAGCTCTAGGGCGCCGATCGAGGGGGAAACTTTCGATGGGGAGGTGCTCGCCTCTGCTGGATTGTCGTTGATCGACGCGCCCAGCAGCAGCAGCGGCGAGCCTGAGGAGGAGCAGCTGCTGCGGAAGATGCTGTCACTCTACCGCGCCCGGCAAGCCAAGCTGGCTTCCCGGGAAGCGCTTGTCGCGAAGGCGGGAGTTGACATGGAGAAGCGCGCGGAGGAGCTCCGGGGCCATAATCGAGAAGCTCTTCGGTCCCTGGCGCAGGAGCGGGAGCGACTCGACAAGGAGCGCACGGCCTTCCTTCTCGAGAAGGCCGAAGCTGAGGAGGAGCAAAGGCTGGCCGCCGAGAAGCAGTCCGCGCAGGAAGGTGAACTAGTGCAGTGGAAGGCCAACCTCGACAGCTACGAGGAAGAGCTCGCCGAGCGCGAGCAAGCACTTGGCGGGGCGCTCAAGGAGGCAAAGGACGCTGTGGCAATTGCAGAGGCCGCCAAGAAAGAGCTGGAGGAGAAGGTGGCGCAGCTGGAGGCCAACATTGGGAAGAGCGGCGAGGAGCTTGCCGCGCTCAAGCGTGAGCGTGAGAAGGATGCTGCCGCCCACGGTGAGCTGCAAGGTCTTCTCGCTGAGAGGGGCAAGGAGCTCAGCGCCGCCAAGGATTCCAAAGCAGACCTGGAGCTGAAGCTGGCCACGCTGACGCAGACGCTGGAGGCCGCCAAGGAGCGGGAGAAGACCTTGTCGGAGAAGGTCAAGGCTGACGCGGCGCTGCTGGAGAGCATTGCAGTCACTCAGAACTCATTCAGAGACACTGTGGAGCACTGGACCGAGGGTCTGGTGAACATTGCCGCAGTCATCAATGAGGAGCTGGCACAGCTGGGGATGGAGGACTTTGGGTATCCTTCCGACGAGAGTCTTCAACCCAGCGCCAAGCTCAGCCTGTTCTTCAAGGGCGTGGCGACGGCACTCCAACGGCTCCGGGAGAGGATGCCGAAGCAGCTGGCCGACGAGTCGCGCAAAATCTGCGCCGGGGTTCTCCAGAAGGTGCTGATGAAGGTGGCCTTCCGCAATCCAGGCCTCAGCTTCACCAACGTCCTCAGGTCCTTGCCGCTTGACGCCGATCTGGATGCACTCAAAGCCCTTGTCGCACCCATTGTGGACAAGGTGAGCGAGATCAAGAGGGTCGAGGGAGGACGCGTAGACTAGGCCGTCCATTTCTTCTTTTCCCTTGCCGCTGCCAATCATGTTATGAAAACATTCTGTTAGAGCTGCGACAAGTTATCTTGTAATATAACTTTATTTCTGTTATCAATTGCTATGTTATTTCCTCTACTAGATTCCTTCCTTTGTATGTTTTTACCCTACGCTTCTAGGGAACTTGTCGGCGCAGGCACCCGAGCCGCGAGCGCTGAGTGCGGAACTTCAGCAGCCTGCTGGCGGCGCCGCTTCCGACAAGAAACCTTGTCGCGACTAGATGCAGCACACTTAAGCTGTTGAGCGGACTCGAAACAAAGTAAGGGCGCAACTAGCCACGAGTTGGTTCCTCCGCGCATAGGTTTTCCATACAAAGCAGGGTCGTTCGAGGAAGATAACTCAAAAACTTAAAAACTGATTGGTCAAACTTTGGCAACTTAGCTTTTCTGTCGTTTGCTTCCCGGCAAGGCAAGACTTCGCTCGAACGACGCCTGGTCCATACCACAATCTTCTCCTTTCCCCCCGGCAAACATGTGTGCGAGGGAACCTCCTTTTCCTTTGTTGAAAAAGAAGAAGGAAGAGAAAATAATGATATGGAGCCCTTCGGCTCGTTATTGCTTACCGGATGTAGGTGCTGCACAAAGTGTCAGATAACACATGCAAGAAAGAAAGTAATGCATGAAATGGACAAGTTGTGCGGAGCACCTGGGGTTTTACTTATGCACGGGATCTGCGCCCGGCTTTGTACAAAGGATTACATGCAACAGCGGCAAGACTTGCACAAAAGGTGGTTGCCGGAACGGGGTTCCGGCAACCGCGCCCTACGGGAAAAACTTACGAAGATGTTCTATGTTCCAGGAGTTGCTCACCGGAATGCCATCTTCGGTCTCAAGGCAGACAACGTCGGGCCTTGTGACTCGTCTCACCCGATAAGGGCCTTCCCACTTTGGCGTCAACTTGTTGGAATTCTTGGCGGACTGAACGCGCCGAAGAACAAGGTCGCCTTCCTCGAAGCTTCTGGCTTTAACTTTGCGGCTATGGTAGCGGCGCAAAGCTTGCTGGTATCGAGCAGCTCGTACAGCAGCCTGAAGACGATCTTCCTCAAGGAGCAGCGCGTCGTCTTGTCGCAACCGTTCTTGCTCAAGCTCATCATAAGCGAGCACTCGAGGTGATCCGTATACGAGTTCCGTGGGGAGAACTGCCTCTGCTCCGTAGACTAGAGCGAAAGGTGTCTGGCCAGTGGCTCGATTTGGCGTCGTTCTGATCGACCAAAGAACCACCGGCAGCTCCTCGATCCAGTTTCTTCCGCACCTGCGCAGCCTGTCGAAAGTTCTGGTCTTGAGCCCGCGCAGCACTTCAGCATTTTCCCTCTCTGCTTGACCGTTGCTTCTCGGATGAGCAACAGAAGCAAAGCAGACCTTGGCGCCAAGGTCTTGGACGTACTGCATGAAGGTGCGGCTCGTGAATTGCGTGCCGTTGTCGGTGATGATCCTGTTAGGGATCCCGAAACGACAAACAATTGACTTGAAGAACTTGACTGCTGACTGTGCTGTCACCTTCCTCACTGGCTGCACTTCCGGCCACTTTGTGAACTTGTCGGTTGCGATGTACAAGTACTCAAAGCCCCCGACAGCTCGGGGGAAAGGGCCGAGGATATCGAGCCCCCAGACCGAAAATGGCCAGGATAAAGGGATCGTCTGGAGAGTTTGAGCTGGCTGGTGTATCTGTTTGGAGTGGAACTGGCACGTTTCACACTTGGTTACTTGTGCAGTTGCATCCTGGAGGGCTGTCGGCCAAAAGAAACCTTGCCGGAAAGCTTTGCCGGCAAGTGCCCTTGCGCCTATGTGGTGGCCACATATGCCTCCATGTATCTCTGCCAACAGCTTTTGTCCATCTTCCCGGCAAATACACTTTAATTTCACACCGTTGAGTCTTCTTCTGTACAGTATGTTATCGACAAACTGGTACATACTTGACTGCCGGGCTACTCTTTCCGCTTCTTCTTGCTCTTCGGGAAGTTCTCCTGTCTGAAGGAAATGGACAATCTGCTGCGCCCATGTTGGAGCTTGTGGCTCGACAACAAGGACTAAAGGCACATCTGTTGCTGCGGGAACATCCGCTTCTACGGCAAGGACTTGCGGCCCTGCCGGAGCTTGATGTTCCCCGGCAAGCTTGCCGGAGCAAAACTTGTCGGGAGCGTCTGCTTCAACGGAACAAACCATAAGGTTTGCCGGAGCAGACTGCCCCTCAGCATTCTGGGTGTTGATATTGGGGACTTTCTTGGCGGCGGCTTCGGGGAGCTCTGCCGGAAAGTAGTCACCAGAAACCAACTTCCTCTTCTTGCTTTGTCCAGTTGAGGGTGCTACGGATGGCTGAGTCAACTTGAGCACAAAGATCCCTGGTTCCACAGGTAACTTTAGTGCGGCGCACTTTGACAGGCCATCAGCAATGTCATTCTGAGCTCTCGGGATATGTTCCATCTGTAGGCCGTCAAAGTGCTCTTCTAGCTTCCTCACTTCATCAACATATGCTTCCATCAATGGACTCTGGTAGTTCTTGTTCACTTGGCGGACGACAAGCTGTGAGTCACCCCTGACAATGAGCTTCTTGATCCCAAGGTCTGCTGCGATTCTGAGTCCGGCAAGCAATCCTTCATACTCTGCAGTATTGTTGGTTGCTTGCTCCTTGGGAAAGTGCATCTGGACTACGTATTTGAGGTGCTCTCCAGTGGGTGCGACAAGCAGCACGCCTGCACCAGCGCCTTGAAGCGAGAAGGCACCATCAAAGTACATCAGCCACTCTCTGCTTGCCTCTTTTACGGGGATGCTCGTCTCTGGAATTTCTTCATCTGGGGTTGGCGTCCACTCTGCTATGAACTCTGCCAATGCTCTGCTTTGGATAGTTGAAGTGCTCTCAAACTTGAGGCCAAAGCTTGACAGTTCCAGCGCCCACTCGACAATCCTGCCTGTTGCTTCTGGATTTTGCAGTATCCACTTCAGCGGAAAGAGAGTGACGACTGTGATTTCATGTGCTTGGAAGTAATGGCGCAACTTTCTCGAGGCCATGAGGAGGCCGAAAAGCAACTTCTGCACACCAGAGTACCTTGATCTAGACCCCTGCAGAAGGGAACTGACAAAGTAAACTGGGCGCTGCACCATTCTCTTCTGCATCTTATCATGCTCCTGCGCAGATCCATCTTTGTCAGGACCAGAGCTTGTCGGCGAAGCCCCCTGCTTGTCGCTGGATGCATCTGCCGTGGTTGCTGGCTCATCATCTGCCTCTCTCTCTGCCACTAACGCAGCACTAACCACTTGATTGGTTGCCGCTATATACAGCAGCAACTTCTCTTGTGGCTTAGGTGCGACAAGTGTTGGAGTGGAGGACAGGTATCTCTTCAAGTCCTGCAGCGCAGCCTCCGCCTCCGGAGTCCATTTCATTGGACCTGCCTTTTTCAAAATTTTGAAAAATGGCAGGGCGCGCTCAGCAGATCTAGAGATAAACCTGCTGAGAGCAGCCACGCAACCGGCAAGCCTTTGTACATCCTTGACGCGCTTTGGTTCTTCGATCTGCTCAATGGCTTTGATCTTGTCGGGATTGGCTTCAATTCCCCGCTGAGACACAAAGAACCGGAGAAGCTTGCCGGAAGGGACTCCGAACACGCACTTCTTGGGGTTAAGCTTGAGGTTGATCTTGCGCAGATTTGCAAATGTCTCGTCAAAATCTTGAATCAGGGTCGCCCTGTTCTTGCTCTTGACCACTATGTCATCCATGTAAGCTTCCACATTTCCGTGCATTTGCGGCTCAAAAGCATGGTGGACTACCCTTGCGAATGTTGAACCAGCATTCTTCAAACCGAAAGGCATCCGTACGAAGCAGTACGTGCCACACGGGGTGATAAATGCGGTTTTCTCTTCATCCTCTTCTGCCATGAAGATCTGATGGTATCCTGAGTATGCATCAAGAAATGAAAGCAAATCACATCCGGCTGTGGAGTCAACAATCTGGTCAATGCGCGGCAAGGGAAATGGGTCTTTGGGACAAGCTTTATTAACATCAGTGAAGTCAATACAAAGTCTCCATTTCCCGTTAGCCTTGCGCACAACAACAGGATTGGCCAACCACGTGGGATGGAGCACTCCTCTGACAAGGCCTGCTGCTTCTAACTTCTTGATTTCTTCTGCGATGAATTCTTGGCGCTCTACTGCCTGCTTCCTGACTCTCTGCTTGACGGGTCGCACATGAGGACAGACGGCAAGGTGGTGCTCAATTACTTTCCTGGGAACACCGGGGATATCAGACGGTTGCCATGCAAACACGTCGACATTCGCCCGCAGGAAAGCAACGAGCGCGCTTTCCTATTTGGGGTCAAGAGTGGCGCTGATGGTGAAGGTACCACCAGCGCCATCCTTCTTGGCGGACACCTTCTTGGTCTCAGGTGGAGCTGCCATTGCCTTCTTACACTTGCCGGTGGAGCTCGATGGTGCGTCCTCGATGGTAGCGCAACACTCCGAAGAGGTGCGCTTGCCGGAGTGGGCATCAGAGCTCTTGCCAGACTTGGTCTTCTTCTTCCCCCCGGGAGCTTCAGCGGCAAGTGTCTCGCGTTCTGCTGCGGCTGCTGCTTCCCGGTAGATCTTGTCGGCACAGATAAGAGCATCCTTCTTGTCGCCAGGGACAAAGATGACACTTATCGGGCCTGGCATTTTCAGTACGTTGTACGCATAGTGAGAGGCTGCCATGAACTTGGCGATTGCCGGACGGCCAAGGATTCCATTGTAAGGTAATGGAAAGTCAGCAACATCAAATGTGACCCTCTTAGTCCTGAAGTTCAGTTCGCTGCCAAATGTTACCGGCAACGTGATCTTTCCCTTCGGCTTGCTCCTTCCCGGGTTGATTCCTTGAAATGTACCGGTCTCTTCGAGCTCGCTGTCGGGGATCTGGAGTTTCTGGAACACCGCGGAGGAGATCAGGTTCAAGCCGGCCCCGCCGTCAACTAGCATCTTAGTGACCTTGAGGTTGCGGATTGTTGGTGAAACCAACATCGGCAAGCACCCGACCGTAGTTATGCGATCCGGGTGGTCCTCAATATCAAAGATGATAGGCGTGCCGAACCATTTCAGAGGCTTGCGTGACTCGACGGGTGGTTCTGCTGCATTAACTTCCCGCACCCACTGCTTGAGCTGACGGTGCGAGGTATGCAGAGAAGCACCACCGTCAACGCACAGGACCTCTGTGGTTTTCTGGAACTCCTGCTCATCAGTCTCCTCGTCATCCATGTCTTCATCGTCGTTGTCATCTTCGTCCTTGTCGCGGCCGCGGGGAGGTCTGTCTCCTTGCCGTTGCTTGGCCTTGCCGCGGCGTCCTCCTCGGCCGGGAGGTTTCTTGCCGGATCCCACAGCACCTTCCTGGGCCTTCTCCTTGTCGCGCCGCTCGTATTCAGCTTTCTATTGCTCAACAAGCTGCTCGACTTTCTTACAGTTCTGGAGATCATGGCCCTTGGTGCGGTGGATCTTGCAATACTTCTTGTTGGTGCCATCCTGCTTGTCGGCGACCGCCACCTCTGCGGAAACCTCCTTGCCGGAGTCACCAGCTTTGGCTTCCTTGGCGCCACCACCGTTGCCGGACTGCTCAACAACTAGCACCTCTTTGCCTTTCCTCCTTCTGTTGTTCCACCGCCGAGTTTTCCTTGGCGGGGTAGCATCCTCACTGTCAGATCCTCCCGCTCCTACATTCTCTCCGGGGAGTCTCCTCCCTTCCTCAGCACGTGCACACTTGTCGGCCAGTGCATATAACTCACTGACGTCCCTGATCTTGCACATCGCCATTTCCTCCCGCATCCTGCGGTTCCGCATGTTCTGATGGAACACACTGATCACCGCGGCAGGGTGGACGTCTGGGATGTTGTGCTGCACACTGCTGAATCTCTGAATGTACTTGCGCAGGGGCTCTCCTTCCTTCTGGGCGAGCAGATGAAGATCACTCTCCTGGCCATGAGGCTTGTGTCCGCCTGTGAAGGCGCCGACGAATTGATGGCACAAATCAGCCCAAGAGGATATTGAGTTGTCCGGCAAGTGCATGAGCCAAGATCTGACGTTGGGCTTGAGCACCAGCGGGAAGTAGTTGGCAAGGATCTTGTCATCCCGTCCCCCGGCAGCTTGCACCGCGATGGTGTAGATGCTGAGGAACTCTGAAGGATGCGTCTTGCCGTCGTACTTCTCCGGTACGTCTGGCTTGAAGTTTTTCGTGCTGGGCCACTGGACTTGCCGCAGCTCACGAGTGAACGCATGGCAACCTACCGCATACGGCAGATCGCCTGGTTCCCCTGGCGCATGCATGTCATCAGAGGGCCCAATGCGCTTGTCGGATTGACGTCACGCTTCTCTTCAGCGCTCGATGCGAGTTCGAGCGTCTTCTTGTTGCCAATCATGAAGGACTTGGCGCTGATCGCGACGAGCTCGTGGATCCGACGATGCAGTGGAGTCGCTGTCGAGGTGGATCCGGCGAGTCGGCGATCTTGGCCTTCGGGGCGGTGATTGCATGGTAGTTGCACCTCCACCCGTTTCGTCGCCACAGGCTCGCGCCCGGCAACCCTGCCGCGGCGGCGACGCGCTCGGCTGCCATGGAGTGTCGCCGTTGGCATAGCTGATGAGACTCTGAATGGTGGCCCTCCATTCGTCAATCTTGTCCGACGTCGGACGGTAATCTAGGAGAAGTTGAGCTCGCGCCAAAGCTTCTGCTGGAGTGGTGGGTGGAAGGGGCGGACGGCGCGAGGAGCGGGACGTGCTCGAACTTCTAACTATGTTAGAAGGAGCAGTATCCCGTCCAGGCGACCGTGCTCCGCTCGTGCCAACATGCTGGCGTGCATGCTGGTCTTGAGCGCCCCGAGATCCACCAGCTTGGTCTTGGCCTATCATGCATATGGCACTGCTAGTGCCATGACGCTGTTGGTCTTGCGCCTCCTGAGAGTGGCGCGGAACATGTACAGTCACCGAGGTTTGTGCAGCCTTGTCTTTGGACCTGGCGGCATCATGAGCTTCCTCGTCGACGTCCATTCTTCGGCCGGCGTCCATTCCACCACCCATTTGCTCCAACGGTGGCGGAAGTGATGTGGACGGAGTGGCTGCCGCCGAAGTCTTCTTCTTAGGTGGCATGTTGATGAAGGGAACGAAGATCTAGCTCGTGTGAACGCCGGATCAGGTTCACACAATCTCGACGCCCCCTACCTGGCGCGCCAAAGATGTCGGGGAAACTGATCCTCGAACACCTATGGGGCCAGCGGACCGGGCCCCTTTCGGTTCGGCGGGGGGCGGAGATCGCACGAAGAGCAGATCGAGGCGAAGCACACGAGCAGTTTACCCAGCTTCGGAGCTCTCCAAAGAGATAACACTCCTACTGCTGCTTGTCTGGTTCTATTCTGTTCTTGCTCTAGAGAGAGAGCATAGTGTCTTTCTGGGTTACGAATGAGTCGAACCCAATCGAACCCCCTCTACGTTGCGCATGGGCCTCCTTTTATACGCTAAAGGGGTCACCGACAGGTGGCAACACAGAGAAGGGTACAAATGTAAAAAGTGAGGTGGTTGGTACAGTTACTTGTACAGTGCACCCTACCTAACCCTGATGGCAGGGGACAAGGGCATTAAAGGCCCGTCTGAGTCGCCCAAACAGTGCAGAAAAGGACCGTTAGGGGCGCCACCGTTCGCCACGACGGTGATCTTGTCAGCTTCGCATGCCACTGCGCACCGCTGGCTGCACAACCTCCCGCCACGCGCGCCTGGAGAGGCCCCCAGAGCGACACGTTGGTGGATGCGCTGGAGCGTGGGCACAGAGTGGCCGCCTGCCGCGGCAAGCGCCTTGCCGCTGTTGTTATCTTGTTGGGTCCGGAAGCTTGTCGCTCACCGGGCCTCGAGGTACCTTGTTTGGTCTTCCCGGCAAGCTCCTCTTGCCAGGGCCTTGTTGCCTTGCCGGAGCGCGTGGCGCATTGCGGCAAGTTCTTTGGAGTGCCTCGGTTGGCCTTCCCGGCAAGCTCCTCTTGCCGGGGCCTTGTCTCCTGAGCTTAAATACTTTGTTCTTGAATGGCTCCAAGGGAACCTTGGAGGATCTTGGCATTCGCCCGGCAAGCCTTGCCGCGGGGTGCTGCAACTGCCCGTGCACAAGTTCGGGGTACTAGGGTACACCTATTCTAGTACACCGACATAATGTTAATGATAAGGTGCATGATGATGCTCAACCTAGTAATGATAATGATATAGAAATTGAACCTGCTGTTGATCTTGATAACCCACAATCAAAGAATCAACGTTATGATAAGAAAGACTTTGTTGCTAGGAAACATGGTAAAGAAAGAGAACCTTGGGTTCAGAAACCCATGCCTTTTCCTCCCAAACCATCCAAGAAAAAGGATGATGAGGATTTTGAGCACTTTGCTGAAATGAGTAGACCTATCTTTTTGTGTATGCGATTAACTGATATGCTTAAAATGAATCCTTATGCTAAGTATATGAAAGATATTTTTACTAACAAAATAAAGATACCGAAAGCTGAAATTTCCACCATGCTTGCTAATTATACTTTTAAAGGTGGAATACCAAAGAAACTTGGAGAACCAGGAGTACCCACTATACCATGCTCCATTAAAAGAAACTATGTTAAAACTGCTTTATGTGATCTTGGAGCCGGTGTTAGTGTTATGCGTCTCTCTTTATATTGTAGACTTGATTTGAATAAGTTGACACCTACTGAAATATCGTTGCAAATGGCTGATAAATCAACTGCTATACCTGTCTGTATTTGTGAGGATGTGCCTGTTCTGGTTGCAAATGTTACTATTTTAATGGACTTTGTTATTCTTGATATTCCCGAGGATGATAGTATGTCTATTATTCTTGGAAGACCCTTTTTGAATATTACAGGAGCTGTTATTGATTGCACCAAAGGCAATGTCACTTTTCATGTTAATGGTAATGAGCATATGGTACACTTTCCGAGGAAACAACCTCAAGTTCATAGTATCAACTCTATTGGAAAATTTTCATCGATTATATTTGGAGGTTTTGAATTTCCTCTTCCTACTGTCAAGAAGAAATATGATATTCTTATTACTGGGGATGTGCATATCCCCGTTGAGGTAACCTAGTGTTATTCGAAAATTCTCCGGTTCCATGTTATTCAGAATGAGTTTGTTAACAAGACTTGATCAACCTTGTTAATGGATTCCTTTTGATGATCATGAGATGGATGAAATTAGAAAACACAACACTCTGTACCCTCCTTTTACTTTCTGTTATTTATTTTAAATAAAATAAAAATAGTATTTTCTGTCTATTATCTGAATTATCCGTGCAATATAAAAATACCCCGAAAATAAAAGTTCTCCAAATGCCCTGAAATTTAAATATGATTTTTTCTGGAATATTTGAGATTATTTTGCACCGAGAACACAACACGGGGGGCATCCACCTGGCCACGAGGGTGGAGGGCGTGCCCCCTGCCTCGTGGTCCCACGGTGGCCCTCCTCCACTTATTCCTGCACCCACACACTCCTTCTTCCTCCCACAAACAAGAATATCCAGCTCAAGCACGAGTTCTAGATCATTTTGCTGCGATTTTCGATCTCCTTGCTCAAAGCACCTCTCACAAAACTGCTTGGGGGGATTGTTCCTTGGTATATGACTCCTCCATTGGTCTAATTAGTTTTTGTTCTAGTGCTTTATTCATCGCAAATTTATGCTGCCTAGGTGACTATGTTCTTGAGCTTGCATGTCAAATTTATATGGTTCCAAGTAGTTTTGATGCATAATATAGGCTCTAGGCACTTGTAGGAGTAGTTGCTATCAATTTTGTTGAGTTTGGTTTACTTTTACTTGAAGTTACTAAAAATTTCAGAAATTTTTTAGAGGAAGAAATATGCTGAGGAAAATGTACCAAGAGACGCTCCAGTGCGTCCTTGTGGATGGCCTTCAGAGGACTTCATGGATTGAGCGGGAATCAAGGAAGAATTTAACGCATATTTGCGTAACGCTGATCTTGTGAGCTTCAAGGCAGAAAAATGCCACCAGTACCACTATCTCACTAGTTCCTTTGTGAGGAGGTTTGAATTTTCATCTTCACGTAATTCTCCAACTGTCATGTTTGATCTTTATGAAAAAATTTACACTATGGACTTAGAGGATTTTACCACTGCTTGCAAACTTCCACAATGGGGTAGTGTGAGGGAACCTCGCAAATATGAATTTAGAGATTTTCTTGCTACCATAACTCTGGGGAATCTAGAGATATAACACAAGCTACCATAGGGAGCACCCACTTTCCTACTATACATTATTTTGCTCTCTTCATAGGTAGATGCATAAATGGTAAAGATGAGGCATGTCACATGTGTGTCCCTTACCACAGTATTCTTAGGAGTGCTGTGTTGGGAGATAAATCTTATAATTTGGGAGCCATTGTTGCACGTAGGTTGCATCTTAACAGATTTAATGGAGATTTCTTTGGTGGAATTTATGCAACCTGCTTAGCTGATTTTCTTGGTGTAACTATATGTAATGATGATATTGAATTGCCTCCTGCTTACCTAGACTTTAATGCTATGGTTCACCACCAGTTTGTTGAGAGGAATGAATCACCTCTCCAGTATCGCTTAATCTTTGACTGATGTCGTGCTGTCCGTATTACTCTCCCTGCTCCTGCCTTCTTTGATTATCAGGCAAAAGGAAGATATGTTATTACTAGAGAGGAGGCAGATGAGTACGAGAGGAGGGCGGAGGCCGCTCGTCGCCACGCTGCAGCTCAGGAGGCGATAGCTGCTGCATCTTAGTACGACCCCAGCTACAACTATATATATCCGCCAGGCCTTCCGTGGCCATAAACCAACTTAGGCCAAAAGCCTAAGCTTGGGGGAGTACGTATTTCTCACCGACATTACATTCATGTTCACACTCATTGCTAGATGTCGGTGCTCATACTTTTTCATTGTATCATCCATGCTAGTTCATTTCCTTTTTTATGCTTTCTTCTTGTGTGTTTGATAAACCTTAAGAAAAACAAAAAAAAATAGTTGTAGCTTTTAGCTAAGTTTAAATTTCCATGCCTGTAGTAGTAATTAAAAAAAAGAAAACCCAAAAAGATTTCATGTTCTTCTTTTTGCTTGTTGGGAGCTTTCCCATGTAAATAGTTTTATTTCTTTTCTTTTCTTTGGGGGTCGATAGGAGGAGACCATAATTAAATTGTTGAAGTGGCTCTTATATGCACTATTGTTGATCTGACAAAAGAGCCCATATTGCCTTGTCTCTCCTGTTTATTGAATGCTTGCAGATTCTAGCTTAGTCCAATGCACGCGCACTATTATTATTATTATCCACATTGTTCGGTCGTGCAAGTGAAAGGCAATTATGACGATATATGATGGAATGACTGAGATGTGAAAAGCTGGTATGAACTCGACCTCTCTTGTTTTTGTAAATATGATTAGTTCATCGTTCCTGATTCAGCCTATTATGAATAAACATGTTTGCAATGACAATTAGATATTAGAGTTGCTTATGCCATGCTTAATTAGCTAGGAGCTTATAATGGTTTACCTTGCGTGCCAACGTGCTATTAAAATGGTTGTGATGTGGTATGATAGGGTGGTATCCTCCTCTGAATGATTTAAGTGACTTGACTTGGCACATGTTTACACATGTAGTTGAAACAAAATCAACAAAGCCTTCACGATATTTATGTTCATGGTGGATTATATCCTACTCATGCTTGCATTTGGTGTGGATTAATTTTAATGCATGTTCATGACTGTTGTCGCTCTCTAGTTGGTCGCTTCCCAGTCTTTTTCTAGCCTTCACCTGTACTAAGCGGGAATACTGCTTGTGCATCCAACTCCATAAACCCCAAAGTTATTCCATATGAGTCCACCATACCTACCTATATATGGTATCTACCTGCTGTTCCAAGTAAATTTGTATGTGCTAAACTCTAAACCTTCAAATAATTATCCTGTTTTGTATGCTGGAATAGCTCATGTATCAACTAGGGCTGTCCGTATCTTCCATGTTAGGCGGTGAGGGAGTCCTGGATTAGGGGGTCTCTCGATAGACGAACTATATACTTTGGCCGGACTGTTGGACCATGAATATACAAGATTGAAGACTTCGTCCCGTGTCCGGATGGGACTCTCCTTAGCGTGGAAGGCAAGCTAGGCAATATGGATATGTAGATCTCCTCCCTTGTAACCGACTCTGTGTAACCCTAGCCTCCTCGGCCGGTGTCTATATAAATCGAAGGGTTTAGTCCGTAGGACAACATACAATCATACCATAGGCTAGCTTCTAGGGTTTAGCCTCTATGATCTCATGGTAGATCAACTCTTGTAATACTCATATCATCAAGAACAATCAAGCAGGACGTAGGGTATTACCTCCATCAAGAGGGCCCGAACCTGGGTAAACATCGTGTCCACTGCCTCCTGTTACCATCCACCTTAGACACACAGTTCGGGACCCCCTACCCGAGATCCAGCGGTTTTGACACTGACATTGGTGCTTTCATTGAGAGTTCCACCGTGCCGTCACCGTAAGGCTTGATGGCTCCTTCGATCATCGGTAACGATGCGGTCCAGGATGAGGTTTTCCTCCTCAGACAGATCTTCATATTCGGCGGCTTCGCACTGCGGGCCAATTTCCTTGGCCATCTAGAGTAGATCAAGAGCTATGCCCCTAGCCATCAGGTCAGGTTCGGAAACTTAAACTACACTGCCGACATCCGCGGAGATTTGATCTTCAATGGATTTGAGCCCATGCCGGGCGCGCCGCATAGTCACGATGAGCATGACGTAACTCTGTCGTCAGACAGTATTCGGGAGATTGCATCGGCAACTACTCTGGTCGTTAATTCGGAGCAAATCACGCCAACCAAGAGCGGATGGATAGGCCCAGCCATGGAGGCCGCACTCTCAGTGGCGATAGAGCCGGATACTGACTTCACCCCTTACGAGAGCCGTGTCGCCAAACCACTGGATTTGTCTCCGGCCACGGACTCTGAGCCGCCTGCATCCGTGCCCATCGAATCCGACTGGGCGCTGATCATGGAGTTCACCTCCGCGGATATTTTTCAGCACTCGCCTTTCGGCGATGTGCTAAATTCATTAAGGTCTCTCTCCTTGTCAGGGGAGCCTTGGCCGAACTATGTCCGGCTAGAATGGGATGCGGACGACGAAGAAATTCGCTACCCGCCCGCCACCCACTTAGTAGCCACTGTCGACGATTTAACCGACATGCTTGACTTTGACTCCGAAGACATCGACGGTATGGACGACGATGCAGGAGATGAACAGGAATCACCGCCGACAGGGCGCTGGACCGCCACCTCATCATATGATGTATACATGGTGGACACCCCCAAAGAAGGCAATGGCGATGAGACAGTGGAGGATGACCCCTCCAAGAAGCAACCCAAGCGCCAACGTCAGCGGCGCCGCTCTAAGTCCCGCCACAACAAAAGTAGTGATACCGACACAAGAGATAATAAAACTCCAGATAGTGCCGAAGACAACCACAACCCCCTCTAGTACGATGTAGAGCGGGAGGATGAACAAGCTAGCCCTCCAGAGCAGGTGGCAGATGGAGAACCAGAAGAGGGCAATTACATGCCTCTCTTCGAAGACGAGGTGAGCCTCGGCAACGAAGAATTCATCGTGCCTGAGGATCCCGTCGAGCAGGAGCGCTTCAAGCGTCGGCTTATGGCCACAACAAATAGCCTGAAGAAAAAGTAACAACAACTTCAAGCTGATCAAGACTTGCTAGCAGACAGATGGACCGAAGTCCTTGCGGCCGAGGAATACGAACTCGAGCGCCCCTCCAAGAGTCACCCAAAACATAGGTTGCTACCTCACCTCGAGGAGGAATCATTGAAACCTCATTCACCAGTGTACTGTAACACCCCGGATATAACTTTCCAAATTTGTACTACGACTCTTGCCGTTTCCGGCGTTAAGTTAATTTATTTCCTCGGGTTCGGGTTTTGTCTTCGTTTGTTGTTGTCGTTGTCATGCATCTCATATCATGTCATCATGTGCATTGCATTTGCATACGTGTTCGTCTCATGCATTCAAGCATTTTCCCCGTTGTCCATTTTGCATTCCGACGCTTTGTTCTCCTCCGGTGGTCATTTCTAGCTTTCTTTCATGTGTGGGGATTAAATATTTCCGGATTGGACCGAGACTTGCCAAGCAACCTTGGTATACTACCGGTAGACCGCCTGTCAAGTTTCGTACCATTTGGACTTCGTTTGGTACTCCAACGGTTAACCGAGGGACCGAAAAGGCCTTGTGTGTGTTTCATCCCAACACCCCTCCAATTTGGCCCAAAACCCACCAAACTCTGCTCCATGTCCTAGAGCGTTCGATCACGATCGCGCGGCCGAAAACCGCACCTCATTTGGACTCTCCTAGCTCCCTCTATGCCTATAAATAGACCCCCCGTTTTCGGATCTTCTCCTCCCACGAAACCCTAAACAAAATAGATCTCCGCCGCCACCGGACGTGTCCGACCCGAGTCGGACAACGTCCGGATCCGCCGCCGCCAACCACCGGGCGCCACGTGGCGCGGGCAGACCACATCACCGCCGCCACTCCCGCCGACCCGTCAGGCCCAGAGCGGGCCCGCCTCTCCGCCGCTCGGGCCAGAGCCCGTGCCTCCTCCCCGCCTCGTCTTCCCCAGCCCCGGGTGCCCGAGCCCCGCTGCCGTCGAAGCCCGCCGCCGCCGCACCATTTCCGGCCGGGGCAAGCTTCGCCCCGGGCCACCTCGTCGCCGGCCGCCGCCTCGTCGCCGGCGTCGCCTCCTCCGCCACTCCGGCCTCTCCCTCCTCGTCTCCGAGCTCCGGCCGCCGCAAAGTCCACCGATGAACAGGAACTCCGGCAGTGAATAGTAGATCTGGCGTGCATCAAAATCCGTGCAGATCTGGATCTGAGATCCGCGGGTTGACATTTTCTCCTCCAAACCCTAATTTTTGTGCTAACTTTGGCCTGTGATATCTCCGCATCCTTAGCTCCATTTTGGACATATAGTATATCAAAATGTTCGTCTCGATGAGTACATCATTTCATTCCATTGCATAATTTTCATTTGAGTTCATCTTGATGCCCGAAATGCTGTTAGAAGGAGGCTTCGTGAGTTAATTGTCAGATCTGCTAGTTCATCTTAGACTTTTGTCATTTTTGCCATGATTGTTGCGTGCATGATATGCCTATGAGTCCTTCATATGTTTTGTTAAGGATTTTGTCTTCTTTCTAGAGGTGCAAGCCATGCATTTTTAGGATGTGTGTGGTAACTTGTGCAAGCTTGCAAAGTGGTGCACTCGCTAATTCTGTTTTCAGGGACTTAGTAATTTCACTAAGTCCTGGGATTGTTTAGTTCACAATGCCATATGTTCTTGTTGTTTCCTAGTGATCCATGCCTCTTTTGAGGATGATCAGTAAGGGAGTTTTGTTAATATTGTAGTGCTCTATCCATCCATGTCTTTGTTTGCAATTATGGAGCACCCTAGCTTGAGTCAATCGAGCTCTACTTTTGCTTCGTTGCGAATCTGGGCAGATCGTCAACTTGTTTGCGATTTTGCCGATGTTGTTGTAGTTGATCCGTGCATGCTATGCCATTGTTCTTTCCATGTCTAGCTTGTATCTTGTGCCTTCTTAATGGATGTATGCTTGTCTTGCCATGACTTGCACCATAGTGAGTGCATCGAGCTCGTTTACATGCCTTCGTGAGCTATATTTTAGCATGTCTCAGTTTTCACCAAGTCTGAAAACTGATTATGCTTTTGCTATGTTCGTGTGCTTGTTAGTATATTTTGTGATCCCTTTTGGCTCAAGGTCACTAAGGGACTTTTGTTAAGCTTGTTGAGTAGCTCTATGCCATGTCTTTCTTTGTCATGTTCAGGTCTTGTAGCATGTTGTTTCGTTGCTCCGAAGAGGGCTATATGATCTGAAATTCCAGACAAGTGTTAATTTCACTAAGTCTGAGATCTGTTATCCATTTGCGTTTTTGCCATGCTTGTTTGAACCTGTTAATGGATGAATTGGCCATAGCTCAGTGCTAGACTTTTGTTAAGCATCTTGTGTGCATCCCTGCCATGTATTTTGTTGTCATGTTTGGGTGTTGTAGCATGTTCATCTCATTGCATTTAGATGCCTACTTGCTGTAAATTGCAGACCGGTGTCGTTTTTGAAACGCTTGCCATTTCCAAACCGTAACTCCGATTCCGGCGTTCTTTATATCGTTTTCAAGCGATTTCATCTCATCTTTCCAGTGGCACCATTGGAATTCCAAGTTGAGGCCAGGTTCATGAATTTCCTGTCATATCTTGCATTTTGCATCCCGCATAACATATCATCATTGCATCATATCGCTTGATCCTTGCACGTGGTTGATTGTATCCTTGTTGCTTGTTTGTCTTGTTTGGGTAGAGCCGGGAGATGAGTTCGCTAACGAGGAGGCCGTTGAGTTTGCGTTTGAGGATCCATTCAACTCTGACAACTGTGCAGGCAAGATGATCATACCCTCGAAATCACTACTATCTTTGCTATGCTAGTTTGCTCGCTCTTTTGCTATGCCATTGCTACGATGCCTACCACTTGCTTGCCAGCCTCCCAAATTGCCATGTCAAACCTCTATCCCACCTTTGTCCTAGCAAACCGTTGATTGGCTATGTTACCGCTTTGCTCAGCCCCTCTAATAGCGTTGCTAGTTGCAGGTGAAGATTGGAGGCCGTTCCTTGTTGGAACATTTATTTACTTGTTGGGATATAATTATATTGCTATGTTATCTTAATGCATCTATATACTTGGTGAAGGGTGGAAGGCTCGGCCTCTCGCCTAGTGTTTTGTTCCACTCTTGCCGCCCTAGTTTCCGTCATATCGGTGTTATGTTCCCGGATTTTGCGTTCCTTACGCGGTTGGGTTATAATGGGAACCCCTTGATATTTCGCCTTGATTAAAGCTTTTCCAGCAATGCCCAACCTTGGTTTTACCTTTTGCCACCTAGCCTTTTCTTTCCCTTGGGTTCTTCAGACTCAAGGGTCATCTTATTTTAACCCCCTCCCAGGCCAGTGCTCCTCTGAGTGTTGGTCCACCTGTCAGCTACCGGTGGCCACCAGGGGCAACTCTCGGCTGGCCTACCCGTACCTAGGACAATCTGAGTGTGCCCTGAGAAAGAGATATGTGCAGCTCTTATCGGGATTTGTCGGCACATTCGGGCGGTGTTGCTGGTCTTGTTTTAACCTGTCGAAGTGTCTTGAGTTACCGAGATACCGAGTCTGATCGGAACGTCTTGGGAGGAGGTCTATTCCTTCGTTGACCATCAGAGCTTGTCATGGGCTAAGTTGGGACTCCCCTGCAGGGATTTGAACTTTCGAAAGCCGTGCCCGCGGTTATGGGCAGATGGGAATTTGTTAATGTCCGGTTGTATATAACTTGAACCTTAATTAATTAAAATGAATCAACCGAGTGTGTTACCGTGATGGCCTCTTCTCGGCGGAGTCCGGGAAGTGGACACGGTGTTGGAGTAATGTTTCCGTAGGTTGTTCTCTAGTTTCTCGCTCGCGCTTTGCCTCCTCTTCTCGCTCTCTTTTGCGAATAAGTTAGCCACCATACTTGCTAGTCGCTTGCTGCAGCTCCACTCATATTTTACCTTGCCCCACCTTTAAGCTTAAATAGTCTTGATCGCGAGGGTGCGAGATTGCTGAGTCCCTGTGGCTCACAGATTACTATTACACTAGATGCAGGGCCTGATGATTCCGCTCCAGGAGACGCGTATGAGCTCAAGTGGGAGTTCGACGTAGACTCTCAATGATACTATGTTTCCTTTCCCGATGATCAGTAGTGGTGCCCAGTTGGGGGTGAACGGGACCATTGTCGCATGTTGGGTTCTCTTTTATTTTGGCGCCGTAGTCGGGCCATGAGTGTTTGGATGATGTAATGTTATTTATGTACTTGATTGACGTGGCGAGTGTAAGCCAACTATGTTATCTCCCCTTTTATTATTATTACATGGGATGTTGTGAAGATTGCCTAACTTGCGACATATGCCTTCAATACAATTATGTCTCTAAGTCGTGCCTCAACACGTGGGAGCTATAGTCGCATCGAGGGTGTGACATGTACGATGCGGCTGACCAGCCACCGCGTGGCCGAGCCAAAGAGGCGTTTTAGCCTGAAGTTCAGCCTGCACCCCGCCGCCACTCAATCAAAAGTACCAAGGACCGGGGCAACACACGGGACCTGCTGTCGGTGTACTAGAATAGGGGTACCCTAGTACCCCGAACTTGTGCACGAACAGTTGCAGCACCCCGCGGCAAGGCTTGCCGGGCGAACGCCAAGATCCTCCGTGGTTCCCTTGGAGCCATTCAAGAACAAAGTATTTAAGCTCAGGAGACAAGGCCCCGGCAAGAGGAGCTTGCCGGGAAGGCCAACCAAGGCACTCCAAGGAACTTGCCGCGACGCGCCACGCGCTCCGGCAAGGCAACAAGGCCCCGGCAAGAGGAGCTTGCCGGGAAGACCAACCAAGGTACCTCGAGGCCCGGTGAGCGACAAGCTTCCGAACCCGACAAGATAACAGCAGCGGCAAGGCGCTTGCCGCGGCAGGCGGCCACTCTGTGCCCACGCTCCAGCGCATCCACCAACGTGTCGCTCTGGGGGCCTCTCCAGGCGCGCGTGGCGGGAGGCTGTGCAGCCAGCGGTGCGAAGTGGCATGCGAAGCTGACAAGATCGCCATCCTGGCGAACGGTGGCGCCCCTAATGGTCCTTTTCTGCACTGTTTGGGCGACTCAGACGGGCATTTAATGCCCTTGTCCCCTGCCGTCAGGGTTAGGTAGGGTGCACTGTACAAGTAACTGTACCAACCACCTCACTTTTTACATTTGTACCCTTCTCTGCGTTGCCACCTGTCGGTGACCCCTTTAGCGTATAAAAGGAGTCCCATGCGCAACGTAGAGGGGGTTCGACTGGTTCGGAACCCAGAAAAACACTACGCTCTCTCTCTGGAGCAAGAACACAAGATAATCAAACAAGCAGCAGTAGGAGTGTTATCTCTCCGGAGAGCTCCAAAGCTGGGTAAACTGCTTGTGTGCTTCGCCTCGATATGCTCTTCGTGTGATCTCCGCCCCCTGCCGAACCGAAAGGGGCTCGGTCCGCCGGCCCCATAGATGTTCGTGGATCAGTTTCCCCGACATCTTTGGCGCGCCAGGTAGGGGCCGAACCTACGGCCTTCCGCTATACGGATCGCCTCGAGTGCTCGCTTATGATGAGCTTGAGCAAGAATAGCTGCGACAAGATGGCACGCTGCTCCTTGAGGAAGATCGTCTTTAGGCTGCTGTACGAGCTGCTCGATACCAGCAAGCTTTGCGCCGCTACCATAGCCGCAAAGTTAAGACCAGAAGCTTCGAGGAAGGCGACCTTGTTCTTCGGTGCGTTCAGTCCGCCAAGAATTCCAACAAGTTGACGCCGAAGTGGGAAGGCCCTTATCGGGTGAAACGAGTCACAAGGCCCGGCGCTGTCCGCCTTGAGACCGAAGATGTCATTCCGGTGAGCAACTCCAGGAAGATAGTACATCTTCGTAAGTTTTTCCCGTAGGGCACGGTTGCCGGAACCCGTTCCGGCAACCACCTTTTGTACAAGTCTTGCCGCTGTTGCATGTAATCCTTTGTACAAAGCCGGGCGCAGATCCCGTGCATAAATAAAACCCCATGTGCTCCGCACAACTTGTCCATTTCATGCATTAGTTTCTTTCTTGCATGCGTTATCTGACACTTTGTGCAGCACCTACATCCGGTAAGCAATAACGAGCCGAAAGGCTCCATATCATTATTTTCTCTTCTATCTTTTTTTTCTCAACAAAGGAAAAGAAGGTTCCCTCGCACACAAGTTTGTCGGGGGGAAGGAGAAGATTGTGGTATGGACCAGGCGTCGTTCGAGCGAAGTCTTGCCTTGCCGGGAAGCAAACGACAGAAAAGCTAAGTTGCCAAAGTTTGACCAATCAGTTTTTAAGTTTTTGAGTTATCTTCCTCGAACGACCCTGCTTTGTATGGAAAACCTATGCGCGGAGGAACCAACTCGTGGCTAGTTGCGCCCTTACTTTGTTTCGAGTCCGCTCAACAACTTAAGTGTGCTGCATCTAGTCGCGACAAGGTTTCTTGTCGGAAGCAGCGCCCCCAGCAGGCTGCTGATGTTCCGCACTCAGCGCTCGCGGCTTGGGTGCCTGCGCCGACAAGTTCCCTAGAAGCGTAGGGTAAAAACATACAAAGGAAGGAATCTAGTAGAGGAAATAACATAGCAATTGATAACAAAAATAAAGTTATATTACAAGATAACTTGTCGCAGCTCTAACAGACTGTTTTCGTAACATGATTAGCAGCGACAAGGGAAAAGAAGATATGGCGTGCCTAGTCTACGCGATCGCCCTCAACCCTCTTGATCTCGCTCACCTTGTCCACAATGGGTGCGACAAGGGCCTTGAGTGCGTCCCGATCGGCGTCTGGCGGCAAGGACTTGAGGACGTTGGTGAAGCTGAGGCCTGGATTGCGGAAGGCCACCTTCATCAGCACCTTCTGGAGAACCCCGGCGCAGATTCTGCGCGACTCGTCGGCCAGTTGCTTTGGGATCCTCTCCCGGAGCCGCTGGAGTTCCGTCGCCACGCCCTTGAAGAACAGGCTGAGCTTGGCGCTGGGTTGGAGATTCTCGTCGGAGGGATACCCAAAGTCCTCCATCCCCAACTACGCCAGCTCCTCATCGATGACTGCGGCAATATTCACCAGACCCTCGGTCCAGTGCTCCACAGTATCTCTGAATGAGTTCTGGGTAACTGCGATGCTCTCCAGCAGCGCCTTGTCAGCCTTGACCTTCTCCGACAAGATCTTCTCCCGCTCCTTGGCGTCGCCCAGCGTCTGCGTCAGCGTGGCCAGCTTAAACTCCAGGTCTGCATTGGAATCCTTGGCGGCGCTGAGCTCCTTGCCCCTCTCAGCGAGAAGACCTTGCAGCTCACCGTGGGCGGCAGCATCCTTCTCACGCTCACGCTTGAGCGCGGCAAGCTCCTCGCCGCTCTTCCCGATGTTGGCCTCCAGCTGCGCCACCTTCTCCTCCAGCTCTTTCTTGGCGGCCTCTGCGGTTGTGGCAGCGTCCTTTGCTTCCTTGAGCGCCCCGCCAAGTGCTTGCTCGCGCTCGGCGAGCTCCTCCTCGTAGCTGTCAAGGTTGGCCTTCCGCTGACCAATTCTCCTTCTCGCACGGACTGCTTCTCGGCGGCCAGCCTTTGTTCCTCCTCAGCTTCGGCCTTCTCGAGAAGGAAGGCCGTGCGCTCCTCGGCGAGTCGCTCCCGCTCCTGTGCCGGGGACCGGAGAGCTTCTTGATTGTGGCCCCGGAGCTCCTTCGCGCGCTTCTCCATATCAACTCCCGCCTTCGCGACAAGCACTTCCCGGGAAGCCAGCTTGGCTTGCCGTGCGGGGTAGAGTGACAGCAGCTTCCGCAGCAGCTGCTCCTCCTCAGGCTCGCCACTGCTGCTGCTGGGCGCATCGACCAACGACAGTCCAGCGGAGGCGAGCACCTCCTCATCGAAAGTTTCCCCCTCGACCGGCGCCCTGGAGCTCGACGCCCAGGGTAGCTTGATGAAGATATCGTCGCCGGCCTTCAAGTAGGCGCCGGGCTGGGGCTCCTCGGAGCCCGGCTCCGCAGCAGCGACAGAGGTATCGGCGGTCGGCGCAGCGCTTGGCGCTCCTACGGCCTCAGGGTCGTCAGTGCGATCGCCTGACCCCTCGCCGGCTTCTGCGGCGGCAGCCTTGGCGGCCTTCTCGCCGGCGGTCTCATCAGCACCGGCCCCTTCTTCGTTGGGGCGGCGTCGTCAGTGCTGCCATGCGCGCCTTCCTCGCCGGCGCCCTCTGTCTCCATTGGCTCAGCAGCAGGTGGGTCTGAAGAACGAAGAAGGGAGAAAAATCAATCAAAAATCCAAGAGAAGAAAATCAGAAGAAGAAGAACCCAAGGGAAAGTTTTTGGACAAGTGAATTACCTGTGCCAAGATCTACAGTTGCGGTCTCGGCCGCCGCAGGATCGACGGTGCTGTCCCTTGCTAGAGAACTGCCCCTTGCCGGAGAGTTCTCCCTTGCCGGAGAGCACTCCCTTGCCGGGGACACCTCCCTTGGCGGCGTAGTTGAAGCAGATGGCACTTCGGGACCAGCTTCCGGGCGCTCCTGATGTGGCTGCTCTGCTCCTACACAAATCAACAAGCAAGATATCAACAAAGGAAAAAGCACTCATGCGCGCCTGACAGCAGAAAACTAACTATGAACTTACGTTGGGGGCTGCGCTGGGGGCTGCTTTGAGGAGTGGTTGCCGGGTCCGTCAAGGTGGTCTCGGACCCACCCCCTGCTGACACGGTGGGGTCATGTTCGATGACAATCACTGCGGCCTTGGCCCTCTTCGCCGCTCTCTGGGCCAGCGTCCTGAAAAGAAAGGAGTTCAGATTGAAGCAAGTCAGATACAAGATAAAAACAGCAAGATTGAAGAACTACAAGAGCACCAAAGAAACTTACTCTTCTTCCTCCTCGTCGGAGCTGAGCGCGGAAAGATCGAAGTCCGGCTCCCCTCCGGTGCGGCGAGGCGGAGGAGTAGGATCCCTTGCCCGCTTGGCGGGGGCGGTGGCGGTGGCCCGGGAAGATCCCGCTCCAGTTGCCGCTGCTGCGTGAGGCGCTCCCGAGGCAACATTGCTTGCCGCGGTAGAGCGTGTCGCACGGCTCGGCGGCTGTTGACCCGGCTGCCGCCCCGCTACGTCCGCGGCCCTGGGAAGACGCCTTCTTGGCGGGGCCGGGGGCTCCGCCTGCGGCAAGCTTTCTGAAGGCTCGGGCTCTTCCTCGCCGGCCTCGCTCGGCTCAGCTTCAGAGCCGGCAGGCTCTTCCTCGCCAATGAACTCCGCGCGCTCGGCGAGGTTTGCCGCCTCTGCCGCCTCCGCCTCCTCCACAGTGAACCCGAACGCGCCCGCGGCAGCTGCGGCCGCAACCTCTTCCGCCCTAGTGGCGATGCGCTGCAGCTCCTCGTCGGTGGTGTCACGGGTGAGGCTCTTCTGCTCGTCAGCGCGGACCGGCACTTCTTCCAAGTTGTTGAAGAACGCTTGCACGACGTCATCCGCAGGCTCTTGCCAAGTTGGAACGATTCCGTGTGAATCGCACAACGGCATCATGGCACGGATCCGGTCAAGTGAAGAATTATTGCACAATGGAACGACGCCCCTCGCCAGCGTGAATGGGTGCTGGGGATCGCGTTTGAACAACTCCAGGAGCATTGCATCCAGCTCCAAGACGGTGAAGTTGTAGTTGAGGCCCGGACGCAACCTCATGATGTCCGCCGAGTTCTTGAATTCCCAGGCGGGCCTCCCCCTATCCTGCAGGGGGGCGATGTGGCGGCGGAGGAAATCTGCGCCTACAGCGCCTACAGTGATCCCGATAAGCCTGAGGCGAAGGATCCTAGTGATGGCGATCTTCAGCCTCTCGTCTTCCGGGGCCACGTTGCTCCATTCATTGCCGTGCACTATTGGAGCTTGGCGCACGGCGGTGAAGGGCTGCGGATTCTCCTTGACGATCCAGCACCACTCCGCTCTCCACTCCTCCCACTTGCTGCGGAGCTCACCCTCCAAGTACGCCTCCTTCTTGCCGACTCTCGAGATCCAGGCGATCCCTCCGGCAAGCGGCTCTCCTCTCTCTACCCGCGGAATGAAGAAGTGGCGGAAAAGGGCAACATTGGGGTGGACTCCGACAAAGTTTTCGCATAAATGTGCGAAAACTGCCATGGTCAGAACGACGTTGGGGGTGAAATCAACGAGGCGGAGGCCGTAGGTGTTCATGATATCGCAGAAGAACTCCAAGAAGGGCGGGCAGAGCCCACAATAGAAGAACAGCGCGAAGAATGGCTACCCGTTTGGAGCCAGTTCCGAAGCAGCGGTCGGGAGTACCCTCGTGCGCGGATGCGCCCGCGTCTCCGTCGCCCAAAAGAGGTAGAAGTACTCCCTCAGCTCCTTCGCGCCGAGCTGGGGGGAGAAGATCGCCCGCTCCTTCCGCAGCGCCAGAAGCCGCTGCGCCTCGACCGACTTCACGCCCTTTCCCTTGTCGGCTTTCAGAGCCATGGCGGAGGTGGTGGGGCAGGTCGATGGCGTTGGTGATGCTGGTGGCAATGGGGGGTGGAGCGCTGCTCTCTCGGCTTCGAGAAGAAGGGGGGGAGCGGCGGAGGTTCGTGAAGATGGAGTAGTAGCAACCAGCGAGGGGGAACGAACTGCCCCTATTTCCTCTGCTTATAAAGAGGGACGGGGCGGACGTTTCGCCCTTCCGAATAAAGAACCACCCACGATCTCTCCCACGATGCCGCATTCAACGCGTGCCGTTAGGGGAGAGCGCGGTGGATACGGAGCGAGATTCGGCGTGGCCCAGTCCGCGTGTGCCCGTGCCCTGTCTTGGGCCTGGCCCAACAACGCTCGGCACCGTGTCTGGCCCAGGCCCGGGGGCTCCTGTCGGTGTACTAGAATAGGGGTACCCTAGTACCCCGAACTTGTGCACGGACAGTTGCAGCACCCCGCGGCAAGGCTTGCCGGGCGAACGCCAAGATCCTCCGTGGTTCCCTTGGAGCCATTCAAGAACAAAGTATTTAAGCTCAGGAGACAAGGCCCCGGCAAGAGGAGCTTCCCGGGAAGGCCAACCAAGGCACTCCAAGGAACTTGCCGCGACGCGCCACGCGCTCCGGCAAGGCAACAAGGCCCCGGCAAGAGGAGCTTGCCGGGAAGACCAACCAAGGTACCTCGAGGCCCGGTGAGCGACAAGCTTCCGGACCCGACAAGATAACAGCAGCGGCAAGGCGCTTGCCGCGGCAGGCGGCCACTCTGTGCCCACGCTCCAGTGCATCCACCAACGTGTCGCTCTGGGGGCCTCTCCAGGCGCGCGTGGCGGGAGGCTGTGCAGCCAGCGGTGCGCAGTGGCATGCGAAGCTGACAAGATCGTCATCGTGGCGAACGATGGTGCCCCTAACGGTCCTTTTCTGCACTATTTGGGCGACTCAGACGGGCATTTAATGCCCTTGTCCCCTGCCGTCAGGGTTAGGTAGGGTGCAATGTACAAGTAACTGTACCAACCACCTCACTTTTTACATTTGTACCCTTCTCTGCGTTGCCACCTGTCGGTGACCCCTTTAGCGTATAAAAGGAGGCCCATGCGCAACGTAGAGGGGGTTCGACTGGTTCGGAACCCAGAAAAACACTATGCTCTCTCTCTGGAGCAAGAACACAAGATAATCAAACAAGCAGCAGTAGGAGTGTTATCTCTCTGGAGAGCTCCGAAGCTGGGTAAACTGCTCGTGTGCTTCGCCTCGATCTGCTCTTCGTGTGATCTCCGCCCCCCGCTGAACCGAAAGGGGCTCGGTCCGCCGGCCCCATAGATGTTCGTGGATCAGTTTCCCCGACACCTGCGAGACGTATTGGATAGCAGGCAAAAATTGCAAGGTCAATATACGGGTCATGGGCACACGCGCCAACACGGGACGATGATCGTCGCATCGGATACACCAAAGGTAAATCCGGCCTTGCTGAATATAGCAGACACGACTCATATGAACTGCGTCGTGATATAGCCCCGCACAGAGGCGCCGCACACCCCTATGCTTAACTGATGAAGTTATGGATCACAAATTCCCGGAGGGTTTTAAACCCGTTAATATCGAATCATATGATGGTACAATAGATCTCGCTATATGGATCGAGGATTTCCTCCTTCACATCCACATGGCTCGTGGTGACGATCTACATGCCATCAAGTACCTCCCACTAAAACTCAAAGGACCAGCTCGGCATTGGCTGAATAGCTTGCCAGCAGACTCCGTCGGCAGTTGGGAGGATTTGGAAGACACATTCCTTGACAACTTCCAGGGCACTTATGTGCGACCACCGGATGCTGATGACTTGAGCCATATAACTCAGCTGCCAGGGGAATCCGCCAGGCAATTATGGACACGGTTCCTGACTAAGAAAAACCAAATTGTCGACTGTTCGGATGCAGAGGCCATAGCGGCATTCAAGCATAACATCCATGACGAGTGGCTTGCCCGCCACCTTGGCCAGGAGAAGTCGAAGTCTATGGCAGCCATCACGACACTCATGACCCGCTTTTGCATGGGCGTGGATAGCTCGCTGGCTCGCAGCAACAACAAATCAAGTAATCTGGGCACTTCGGATACCAAAGATGCCAACGACAGACCACGCCGTAACAGACCAAAGCGCCGCAACAACGGCGATAACACCGATGACATGACAGTCAATGCCGAATTCAGTGGCTCTAGATCCGGTCAGCGGAAAAAACCATTTAAAATAAGTACTCTGGCTCTGTCCAATTTGGATCGCATATTGGATCGCTCGTGTCAAATCCACGGCACCCCCGACAAGCCAGCCAATCACACCAACAGACAATGCTGGGTGTTCAAGCAGGCCGACAAGTTAAATGCCGAAAGCAAGGACAAGGGGCTGCATAGTGATGACGAGGAGGAGCCCCGGCCGCCGAACACGGGAAGACAGAAGGTGTTCCCCCCACAAGTGAAGATGGTGAACATGATATACGCAACCCACATTCCCAAGAGGGAGCGGAAGCGCGCACTAAGGGACTGATACGTCTCCAACATATCTATAATTTTTGATTGCTCCATGCTATATTATCTACTGTTTTGGACTATATTGGGCTTTATTTTCCACTTTTATATTATTTTTGGGACTAACCTATTAACCGGAGGACTAGCCCAGAATTGCTGTTTTTTTTGCCTATTTTAGTGTTCGGATAAACAAAATATCACACGGAGTCCAAACAGAATAAAATCTTCGGAAACGTGATTTTCTCACCGAACGTGATCCAGGAGACTTGGACCCTACTGCAAGGGATCAAAGAGGTGGTCACGAGGGTGGGGGGCGCCCCCCCTAGGGCGTGCCCCTGCCTCGTGGGCCCCTCGGTGCTCCACCGACGTACTCCTTCCTCCTATATATACACACGTACCCCCAAACGATCAGAACAGGATCCAAAAACCTAATTCCACCGCCACAACTTTCTATATCCACGAGATCCCATCTTGGGGCTTGTTCCGGAGCTCCGCCGGAAGAGGACCGTCATCACGGAGGGCTTCTACATCATCCTAGCCCCTCCAATGAAGTGTGAGTAGTTTACCTGAGACCTTCGGGTCCATAGTTAGTAGCTAGATGGCTTCTTCTCTCTCTTTCAATCTCAATACAAAGTTCTCCCCCTCTCTCGTGGAGATCTATTCGATGTAATCTTCTCTTTGTGGTGTGTTTGTTGAGACCGATGAATTGTGGGTTTATGATCAAGTCTATCTATGAATAATATTTGAATCTTCTCTGAATTCTTTTATGTATGATTGGTTATCTTTGCAAGTCTCTTCGAATTATCCGTTTGGTTTGGCCAATTAGATTGGTAGTTCTTGCCATGGGAGAAGTGCTTAGCTTTGGGTTCGATCTTGTGGTGTCCTTGCCCACTGACAGAAGGGGCAGCAAGGCACGTATTGTATCGTTGCCATCGAGTATAACAAGATGGGGTTTATTTCATATTGCATGAATTTATCTCTCTACATCATGTCATCTTGCTTAAGGCGTTACTCTGTTTTTAACTTACTACTCTAGATGCATGCTGGATAGCGGTCGATGAGTGTAGTAATAGTAGTAGATGCAGAATCGTTTCGATCTAGTTGTCACGGACGTGATGCCTATATACATGATCATGCCTAGATATTCTCATAATTATGCTCAATTCTATCAATTGCTCAACAGTAATTTGTTCACCCACCGTAGAATACTTATGCTCTTGAGAGAAGCCACTAGTGAAACCTATGGCCCCCGGGTCTATTCTCATAATATCAATCTCCATCACTTTTATATTGTTTTGCTATTTACTTTGCTTTTACTTTTTAATTTGCATCTTTATATCAAAAATACCAAAAATATTCTATCTATCAGATCTCACTCTCGTAAGTGACCGTGTAGGGCTTGACAACCCCTAATCGCGTTGGTTGCGAGTAGCTATCGCTTTGTGTAGGTACGAGGGACTTGAGTGTGGGCTCCTACTGGATTGATACCTTGGTTCTCAAAAACTGAGGGAAATACTTACGCTACTCTTCTGCATCATCCCTTCCTATTCGGGGAAAACCAACGCAAGCTCAAGACGTAGCAAGAAGGATTTCTAGCGCCGTTGCCGGGGAGTCTACGCAAAAAGTCAATATACCAAGTACCCATCACAATCCCTATCTCTCGCATTACATTATTTGCCATTTGCCTCTCGTTTTCCTCTCCCCCCAATTCACACTTGCCGTTTTATTGCCCTCTCTCTCTATCCTCCCTCTCGGTTTGCCTCTTTTGTCCGCTTGCTTTTTGTTTGCTCGTGTGTTAGATTGCTTGTTTGTCGTGATGGCTCAAGATACTACTAAATTGTGTGACATCACCAATACCAATAATAATGATTTCCTTAGCACCCCGATTGCTCCTCTTACCGATGCTGAATCTTGTGAAACTAATAGTGCTTTGTTGAATCTTGTTATGAAAGATCAAGTCGCCGGCCTTCCTAGTGAAGATGCCGCTACTCATCTGAATAGCTTCATTGATTTATGTGATATGCAAAATAAAAAAGATGTCAATAATGATGCTGTTAAATTGAAGCCATTTCCTTTTTCGCTTAGAGATCGTGCTAAAGCTTGGTTTTCATCTTTGCCTAAGAATAGTATAGATTCATGGAACAAGTGCAAAGATGCTTTTATCTCTAAGTATTTTCCTCCCGCTAAGATCATCTCTCTTAGAAACGATATAATGAACTTTAAACAATTTGATCATGAACATGTTGCACAAGCTTGGGAGAGAATGAAATTAATGATACGTAATTGCCCTACTCATGGTTTGAATTTGTGGATGATTATACAAAACTTTTATGCCGGATTGAATTTTGCTTCTAGAAATCTTTTAGATCCGGGCGCGGGAGGCACTTTTATGGAAATCATTTTAGGAGATGCTACTAAACTCCTAGATAATATTATGGTTAATTATTCTCAATGGCATACTGAAAGAACTTCTAATAAAAAAGTGCATGCGATAGAAGAAATTAATGTGTTGAGTGGAAAGATGGATGAACTTATGAAATTATTTGCTACTAAGAGTGTTTGTTCTGATCCTAATGATATGCCTTTGTCTACTTTGATTGAGAATAATAATGAATCTATGGATGTGAATTTTGTTGGTAGGAATAATTTTGGTAACAACGCTTATAGAGGGAATTTTAATCCTAGACCATATCCTAGTAATCCTTCTAATAATTATGGGAATTCCTACAAAATAAGATGCCCTCTGATTTTGAATCTAATATTGAAGAATTTATTTCTTTGCAAAAGAATTTTAATGCTATGATTGAAGAAAAATTGATAGAATTGCTCTGATGTTGATGCTTTGAAACTTAATCTATTCCACCTAAGCATGATATTAATGAGTCTCTAAAAGCCATGAGAATTTCAATTGATGAGTGTAAGGAAAGAACTGCTAGGATGCGTGCTTCCAAAGATGCCTTTATTAAAGCGCGTTCTTCCAATTCCTATGAAAGTCAAGATGAAGATCTAAAAGTTATTGATGTGTATCCAATTAAATCTTTATTTTTCAATATGAATCTTGATGAAACTGAATACGATCTTCCTTTACCTAGAAGGTATTCTAAAAATTTGGAGTATTTAGATTTTAATGATGAAATTGATGAAAGTGGGATTGAAAGAAATAAAAATCTAGATGTTGCTAAACCCACTATATTGGATTTCAAGGAATTTAATTATTAAAGTTGCTCTTTGATTGATTGTATTTCCTTGTTGCAATCCGTGCTAAATTCTCCACATGCTTATAATCGAAATAAAGCCTTCACCGAACATATTGTTGATGCCTTGATGCAATCTTATGAAGAAAAACTTGAATTGAAAGTTTCTATCCCTAGAAAACTCTATGATGAGTGGGAACCAACTATTAAAATTAAAATTAAAGATCATGAGTTTTATGCTTTGTGTGATTTGGGTGCTAGTGTCTCTACTATTCCCAAGACTTTGTGTGATTTACTAGATTTCCTTAACTTTGATGATTGCTCTCTAAACTTGCATCTTGCGGATTCCACTATTAAGAAACCTATGGGAAGGATTAATGATGTTATTATTGTTGCAAATAGGAACTATGTGCCCGTAGATTTCATTGTTCTTGATATAGATGGCAATCCTTCTTGCCCTATTATTCTTGGTAGACCTTTCCTTAGAACGGTTGGTGCGATTATTGATATGAAGGAAGGGAATATTAGATTTAAATTTCCATTAAAAAAGGGCATGGAACACTTCCAAAAAAGAAAATAAAATTACCATATGAAACTATCATGAGAGCCACTTATGGATAGCCTACCAAAGATGGCAATACCTAGATCTATTCTTGCTCGTTATGCCTAGCTATGGGCGTTAAACGATAGCGCTTGTTGGGAGGCAACCCAATTTTATTTTTATTCCTTGCTTTTTGCTCCTGTTTAGTAATAAATAAATTATTTAGCCTCTGTTTTGGTTTTTTTTGTGTTTAATTAGTGTTTTTGCCAAGTAGAACCGTTGGGAAGACTTGGGGAAAGTCTTGTTGAACTTGCTGTAAAAAACATAAACTTTACGCTCACGAGAACTGCTGTCATTTTTATTTTAAGAGTGCTATTTAGTTAATTATTTTTTCAGATGATTAATAGATAAATTCCTCACGTACAGCAATTTATTTTAGAATTTTTGGGGTTCCAGATCTTGCGCTAGCTACAGATTACTACAGACTCTTCTGTTTTTGACAGATTCTGTTTTTCGTGTGTTGTTTGCTTATTTTGATGAATCTATGGCTAGTAAAATAGTTTATAATCCATAGAGAAGTTGGAATACAGTAGGTTTAACACCAATATAAATAAAGAATGAGTTCATTACAGTACCTTGAAGTGGTCTTTTGTTTTCTTTCGCTAACGGAGCTCACGAGTTTTCTATTTTGAGTTTTGTGTTGTGAAGTTTTCAAGTTTTGGGTGAATTCTTTTGATGGATCATGGAACAAGGAGTGGCAAGAGCCTAAGCTTGGGGATTCCCATGGCACCCCCAAGATAATCCAAGTACACCAAAAAGTCAAAGCTTGGGGATGCCCCCGGAAGGCATCCCCTCTTTCGTCCACTTCCATCGGTAATTTACTTGGAGCTATATTTTTATTCACCAACATGATATGTGTTCTGCTTGGAGCGTCTTGTATTATTTGTTTCTTTGTTTGTTAGTATGCCACAATCATCCTTTCAGTACACACCTTTTGAGAGAGCCAAACATGAATTAAAATTTGATAGAATACTCTATGTGCTTCACTTATATTTTTTGAGCTAAGTAGTTTTGCTCTATGTGCTTCACTTATATCTATTGAGCTAAGTAGTTTTGCTCTATGTGCTTCACTTATATCCTTTGGGCTACATAATTTTACTCTATGTGCTTCACTTATATCTTTTGAGCATTATAATTTTGCTCTATGTGCTTCACTTAGATCTTTTAGAGCACGGTGGTGGATATGTATTAAAGAAACTATTGATCTCTCATGCTTCACTTAAATTAATTTGAGAGTCTCTTAATAGCATGGTAATTTTCCTAATAATAATATGCTTGGTATTCAAGATTTGTGAAACCCTCTTTTGAGTGTGTTGAATACTAAGAAAAGATTGAAGCATGATAATTGTTTTGAGTCATGGAGGTGATAATATTAATGTCATGCTAGTTGAGTAGTTGTGAATTTAAAGAATACTTGTGTTGAAGTTTGTGATTCCTGTAGCATGCGTGTATGGTGAACCGTTATGTGATGAAGTCGGAGCATGATTTATTTATTGATTGTCTTCCTTATGAGTGGCAGTCGGGGACGAGCGATGGTCTTTTCCTACCAATCTATCCCCCTAGGAGCATGCACGTAATACTTTGCTTTGATAACTTCTAGATTTTTGCAATAATTATATGAGTTCTTTATGACTAATGTTGAGTCCATGGATTATACGCACTCTCACCCTTCCACCTTTGTTAGCCTCTCTAATACCGCACAACTTTCGCCGGTATCATACACCTACCATATACCTTCCTCAAAACAGCCACCATACCTACCTATTATGGCATTTCCATAGCCATTCCGAGATATATTGCCATGCAACATTCCACCATCTAGTTCATCATGACACACTTCATCATTGTCATATTGCATATCCCGGCACACCACCGGATGCATTCACATAGAGTCATATTTCGTTCTAAGTATCGAGTTGATATTGTTGAGTTATAAGAAAAATAAAAGTGTGATGATCATCATTATTAGAGCATTGTCCCAGTGAGGAAAGAATTATGGAGACTATGAATCCCCCATAAGTCGGGATGAGACTCCGGACGAAAAAAAGAGGCCATAAAAAAATAAAAGGCCCAAACAAATAAAATGATGAGAGAAAAAGAGAGAAGGGACAATGTTACTATCCTTTTACCACACTTGTGCTTCAAAGTAGCACCATGATCTTCATAGTAGAGAGTCTCTCATGTTATCCCTTTCGTATACTAGTGGGAATTTTTCATTATAGAAGTTTTCTTGTATATTCCAATTATGGGCTTCCTCAAATTGCCCTAGGTCTTCATGAGCAAGCAAGTTGGATGCACACCCACTTAGTTTCTTTTTGAGCTTTCATATACTTATAGCTCTAGTGCATCCGTTGCATGGCAATCCATACTCACTCACATTGATATCTATTGATGGGCATCTCCACAGCCCGTTGATACGCCTAGTTGATGTGAGACTATCTTCTCCTTTTTGTCTTCTCCACAACCACCATTCTATTCCACCTATAGTACTATATCCATGGCTCACGCTCATGTATTGCGTGAAGATTGAAAAAGTTTTGAAAAAGTTAGAGTATGAAACAATTGCTTGGCTTGTCATCGGGGTTGTGCATGATTTAAATACTTTGTGTGGGGAAGATGGAGAATAGCCAGACTATATGATTTTGTAGGGATAACTTTCTTTGGCCATGTTATTTTGAGAAGACATAATTGCTTTGTTAGTATGCTTGAAGTATTATTATTTTCTATGTCAATATAAACTTTTATCTTAATCTTTCTAATTTGAATATTCATACCACAATTAAGAAGATTTGCATTGAAATTATGCCAAGTAGTACTCCGCATAAAAAATTCTCTTTTTATCATTTACCTACTCGAGGACGAGTAGGAATTAAGCTTGGGGATGCCTGATACGTCTCCAACGTATCTATAATTTTTGATTGCTCCATGCTATATTATCTACTGTTTTGGACTATATTGGGCTTTATTTTCCACTTTTATATTATTTTTGGGACTAACCTATTAACCGGAGGCCCAGACCAGAATTGCTGTTTTTTGCCTATTTCAGTGTTTCGGATAAACGGAATATCAAATGGAGTCCAAACGGAATAAAATCTTCGGAAACGTGATTTTCTCACCGAACGTGATCCAGGAGACTTGGACCCTACTGCAAGGGATCAAAGAGGTGGTCACGTGGGTGGGGGGCGCCCCCCTAGGGTGCACCCCTTCCTTGTGGGCCCCTCGGTGCTCCACCGACGTACTCCTTCGTCCTATATATACACACGTACCCCCAAATGATCAGAACAGGAGCCAAAAACCTAATTCCACCACCACAACTTTCTGTATCCACGAGATCCCATCTTGGGGATTGTTCCGGAGCTCCGCCGGAAGAGGGCCGTCATCGCGGAGGGCTTCTACATCATCCTAGCCCCTCCGATGAAGTGTGAGTAGTTTACCTTAGACCTTCGGGTCCATAGTTAGTAGCTAGATGGCTTCTTGTCTCTCTGTGAATCTCAATACAAAGTTCTCCCCCTCTCTCGTGGAGATCTAGTCGATGTAATCTTCTTTTTGCGGTGTGTTTGTTGAGACCTTTGAATTGTGGGTTTATGATCAAGTCTATCTATGAATAATATTTGAATCTTCTCTGAATTCTTTTATGTATGATTGGTTATCTCTGCAAGTCTCTTCGAATTATCCATTTGGTTTGGCCAACTAGATTGGTAGTTCTTGCCATGGGAGAAGTGCTTAGCTTTGGGTTCGATCTTGCGGTGTCCTTACCCAGTGACAGAAGGGGCAGCAAGGCACGTATTGTATCGTTGCCATCGAGGATAACAAGATGGGGTTTATTTCATATTGCATGAATTTATCTCTCTACATCATGTCATCTTGCTTAAGGCGTTACTCTGTTTTCTACTTAATACTCTAGATGCATGCTGGATAGCGGTCGATGAGTGGAGTAATATTAGTAGATGCAGAATCATTTCGATCTACTTGTCACGGACGTGATGCCTATATACATGATCATGCCTAGATATTCTCATAATTATGCTCAGTTCTATCAATTGCTCAGCAGTAATTTGTTCACCCACCGTAGCATACTTATGCTCTTGAGAGAAGCCACTAGTGAAACCTAAGGCCCCCGGGTCTATTCTCATCATATCAATCTCCATCCCTTTTATATTGTTTTGCTATTTACTTTGCTTTTACTTTTTACTTTGCATATTTATATCAAAAATATTCTATCTATCAGATCTCACTCTCGTAAGTGACCGTGAAGGGCTTGACAACCCCTAATCGCGTTGGTTGCGAGTAGCTATCGCTTTGTGCAGGTACGAGGGACTTGAGCGTGGGCTCCTACTGGATTGATACCTTGGTTCTCAAAAACTGAGGGAAATACTTATGCTACTCTGCTGCATCATCCCTTCCTCTTCGAGGAAAACCAACACAAGCTCAAGACGTAGCAGGGACGTCTGTGCGATGGAGCCCGTCGCCCCAAAGTTCAACCCGTGGTCCGCTTGTCCGATCACCTTTGATCGCAGGGACCACCCCACTAGTATCCATCATGGCGGATCCGTCGCACTGGTCTTAGACCCCATCATAGACGGACTTCACCTCACTCAAGTCCTTATGGACGGCGGCAGCAGCTTGAACCTGCTCTATCAGGATACAGTGCGAAAAATGGGTATCGATCCCTCGAGGATCAAACCCACCAAAACCACCTTTAAGGGCATCATCCCAGGTGTAGAGGCACATTGCACGGGCTCAATCACACTGGAAGTCGTCTTCGGATCACCGGACAACTTCCGAAGCGAGGAGTTAATCTTCGATATCGTCCCGTTTCGCAGTGGCTATCACGCACTACTCGCACGAACATCATTTGCAAAATTCAATGCAGTACCGCATTATGCATACCTCAAGCTCAAGATGCCATGACCTAGGTTGGGTCATAATAGTAAATGGAAACACAGAACGCTCGCTCCGCACGGAAGAGCACACTGCGGCCCTCGCAGCAGAAGCACAAAGTAGCCTTTTAAGGCAAACCACTAATTTGGCGATACAGCCCTCGGACACCTTGAAGCGAGTCCGGAGTAAACTGCAACAAGATTGCCTGGCACGTTCAGAGCTCGCCTAGCAATCCGGCCCCCGTCCCAGTCCCAGTCAAGCGACGAAATCCGTGCCGCGCGCACATAATTACGCACTGAAAATACCATGGACATAGGCGGGGGCATGATCAGGGCACGTCCCGCAATGCGGCTTAACCGCCCTAGGGGTTGTATACCTTTATCATTTCTTTTCTCTTTCAGGGCCTAACTCTCTGGAAGCCCTTCTGGCAGTACGATTGCCGGACACATTACTGGGAGGAACAACCAAGGCGGCAAGAAGCTAAGATGTACACGGGAACCCCCAGGTGGTCTCTAATAATAATTGATATACCCGCTTTCTACTATCCATACGCAGCTTGCCCTTGGATAGGACATCTCGAATAGTCCTACTTTCTGCTTATTGCACTACTTGTACTAGTACGCTTCGACATATTATCTAAATAACAATGCATAGCACTAGTCTATTATTGCATTATTTATTCTTTATTTTTTCTTATGTGTCCATTTACGACAATCCGCACTCGTACATTCGGGTACGGTCAGTACCCCAGGGGCTTTCGCTTACCCCATAATACGGCGCAAGACGTCCGAACACTTTCGACAGTGCGGCACCCCAAAGTTATATCATTATATGCATCAGCTCCGAATCATGTCTTGGGTCAATAGTTGGGTTTGCCTGGCTCCCATGCTTTGGTACCTTACGTTCTGCTATATCGGCTAAGGTAGCGGTGGGAGAACTACTGTGATTGTGTCCCGGTTCTTCCGGGCGAGCACCTCAGTAGAGAAAGCCGAAAACTGACTGTCATGATAAGGCGAGAGACTGGTCGCTGTTCGAGAGGTCTCAAGTCCTTAAAGACTTTTTCCGCTTCGGGCGAGGAGTCGGCCTTGCCCGGCTTAGGCGTGTATAGCGCCCCAAATTCGGCCTTCCGAATACTAGGGTCTTCGCCAAAATTTAAAATTGTAGACTTCTATGGCTAAGTGAGAGTGATAAAGCCTTATAGTCCGATTGCCTGGTTCGTTGCACTGAACACCTCCCTCGAAGGACCCAAAATTGGGGTAAAGAGTGCCCAGGTGTATCCCGAACACCCCAGTACTAGTTACATGGGGGAAGAAGCCGACAACTGGCCAACTCTCAGATTTTATAATGGCCGCACATAAGGTAATATTTTAAATTAAAAAAGTGTTGCATAGCGCAGATGAACTTGTTTCACATTACAGGGTCACATGAGCATGTTCATTCAAAAATTACATCCCTGGTGCATTCATCCACCACAAGGCGGGAACCCTTCAGGACACTCTCATAATACATCTCGGGGAAGCAATGCTCCTTGCCCTCCGGTGGCCCCTCCTTCACCAGCTTCATGGCGTCCAGCTTCGCCCAGTGCACCTTCACCCAGGCAAAAGCCCTGCATGCACCCTCGATGCAGACAGACCGCTTTATGACTTAAAGCCACGGGCAGGCCTCCACAAGCCACCTCACTAGACCAACGTAGCTGCCAGACAAGGGCTCGCCAAGCCACATCCGGACTATAAGGCCCCTCATGGCCTGTTCGGCCGCCTTGTGAAGCTCGACCAATTGCTTCAGCTGGTCGCTCAAGGGCTTTGGGTGTTCGGTCCCAGTATACTGAGACTAGAACAACTTTTCCGTCGAGCTCCCCTCCTGGGCTCAGTAAAACTCCGAGGCATCCAGTACACTGCGGGGAAGATCTGCGAACGCTCCTGGAGAGCTCCGAACTCGGGTAAGTAAAAGGAAAGTTTCCTCCACATGCTTGCTTTGCATAATGAATGCCTTACCCGCTGCTATCTTCTTCACCGCATCAATCTCCTAGAGGGCCTTGTGGGCTTCAGCCTTGGCGCTTTCGGGCGCTTTCAAGCGCCTGCGCGAGCTCGGACTCTCGCGTCTTAGAGTCAAGCTCCAAGGACTCGTGTTTTTTGGTGAGAGCCTCGAGCTCTTGCTGCACCTCGCCCACTCGGGCTTCTTGCTTCTCCCGCTCAATGTGCTCCTTGGCCGCTTTGTCTTCGGCCTCGGACAACGCCTTCTTCAGGGTCGCCACTTCGGTCGTGGCCCCTGGCAAATTCATGATGATCCTATTACTTTACACCCGAACTTCTTTTTTATATATAGTCAAGGTATTGCTTAACAATGCTCTCCACGAGCTGCCTCTTGGTAAGGCCGAGCTTGTTCTCGGACCGCTCTAGGTCCTGCTTCAGTGCAGAGACCTCCGCAGTACATGCGACAGCAGCCAGTAGTGCACATACACATACACATAGATATATTCTGATTAAACTCCTGAGTCATCATTTGATATTCTATTCAGCCTTTCTACTCGAACGCCGAACAGAGCATCAGGGGCTACTATCTATGCGGTAATATTTTCTTATATTTTGATTGCTTACCTCAAAGCCTGTTAGGAGGCTGGCGCAAGCTTCGGTCAGTCCATTTTTGGCGGACTGAACTTTCTCGATCACCGCACTCATGATAGTGCGGTGCTCTTCATTGATGAAAGCACTGCGAAGCGCTTCCAGCAAGTTGTCTGGTGCCTCTGGATGGACAGAGGACACCGGCACGGGCGGCTTGCCCCCCTTAAGGGGTGGTCGCTCGCCGGAGTACGGAATCACCGAAGATTCCGGTGCAGTGTTCGGCTGGGGGTCGAACCTGGAGCCCATGGGAGTCCTAATCCATTTAAGCTCAGGGTCCAGAAGGTCGCCTCGAGGCGCCCCTAGTACTACCTCCCCTTGGCTCGGTGCCTTTTGAGAAAACACCTCGTTGTTGTCCATAGGGGGAGGAGTGGAGGCGGTCGGAAGAGAACCGTTGTTCATATTCGACGAGTCCAATGAACCGCTCGACGAAGATACGTCGAGATGAGCTCGGGACGGACTGGATAATCATGTTCGGCATGAGGAAAAGCAGTGCAATAAAACATACCATGAATTACTATGGTGTCCGGATACTTACGACTTCACCAGGGGCTTGACCCTGGGTAGCCACTCGTCGCCGCTGTAGGCGGCCGTCGTGGAGTAGTCCGGAGGGATGGTCCTTCCCTTCTTGGACCCTTCGGCCTGCCCAGTTGGGTCGGCCTTCCTTTTCTTGTCTCCCCCAGCTGGGGGGCAGAACTTTCCTCCTTCTCCTCCTCGTTTTCATGGGAGGAGTGCGCGTTGGAGTCATCGGACGATGAGTCCGATACAACCTTGCGCCGGAGACCCTTTCGAGTCCCCGTGGCCTTCTTCTTGGCCTTCTTTGTCGGCACCTCATAAGGTGCCGGAGCCAGCATCTCCATTAGGAGAGCATCTGTAGGATCTTCAGGTAGGGGGGCTGGGCAATCGAGCTCCTCCGATGTATTTATCTAGTCCTATTAATGACATGGAAGCTTAGATCCTGCACATGATTCAACTGGGGCAAATAAATACCCTTTGAGATATCAGAACTTACCGGATTGGCATGGCGCTCTGCATTGATTCCGCGGCCTCGGTGAGGGAAGGAGGTACCTCGGCGCCCTTGAACAGCACCCTCCAGACGTCCTTGTGCATCGTGTCGTAGAGCTCTCGCAGCGTCTGGTGCTTGGCCAGGTCGAACTCCCAGAAATTGAATGCCCGTCGTTGACACGGGAGAATCCGGCAGAAGAGCATGACCTGGACAACATTGACGAGCTTGATTTTCTTGCTCATCATGTTCCTGATGCAGGTTTGGAGTCCGGTCAGCTCTACCGAAGAACCCCAGGACAGGCCCTTCTCTTTCCAGTAAGTGAGCCGTGTGGGGATTCCGGATCGAAATTATGGTCTCCACATAGGAGCCTTCGAGCCAGGTGACGTTAGGCATCTTGCCCACCATGGTGCCTCCGCACTCTGCTTGCTGGCCAACCACCACCTTTGGTTTGACATTGAAGGTCTTCAGCCACAGGACGAAATGGGGCTTGATGCGGAGGAAGGCCTCGCGCACGACGATAAACGCCCAGATGTTGAGGATGAAATTGGGGGCCTGATCATGAAAATCCAGCCTGTAGTAGAACATGAGCCCGCAGACAAACGGGTGGAGGGGAAATCCCAGTCCGCGAATGAAGTGGGTAAGAAAAACTACCCTCTCATGGGGTTCGGGCGTAGGGATGATCTGCCCGGCATCTAGCACCCGGTGCGCGATATCCGCGGCCAGATATCTAACTTCCCATAACTTTGTGATGTTCTCCTCCGTGACGGAGGAGACCATCCACTTGCCTCCCACTCCGGACATGCTTGGAGTGGTTTGAGAAGAAACAGCGAACTTGGGCGCTGGGGCTTGAGTGTGCGAGAGTGGGTAAGCAAGGAGGAAGAAGGCGTGGGTGAAAAGAGTGAATACTGATGCCTTTATAAGGGCAGAAGAGGTGATGCGCCTCCCCACTTACCTGGTAAAATCGCTTATTCCCCAAGCGTCGTAATTGATGGCGCGATTGGGTTACCCACGTCCATATTGATGAGAATCTCGTAATAAGGGGGACACGATCTCTGCTTTGACAAGGCATGTCAAGAAAACCGCCTCACGATATGTGCGGTGCTGGTTGAAAAAAACAGTTCGAATAATGACCGGGCCATGGCGTGATGTCGTGCTGTAAAAACGTGTCAGCAGATTAGATTTGTGGAAATATTATTCTCTCTACGGTGGTATGTGGAACTTGTTTTGCAGAGCCGGACACTATCCTTGTGTTTAGAATCTTCCATGGAGTATTCGGAGGAGGAACCCGCCTTGCAATGTCGAAGACAATACTGCGCGCCGGATTTAACGTCATTGAAGCCTGGTTCAGGGGCTACTGAGGGAGTCCTGGATTAGGGGGTCTCCGGATAGCCAGACTATATCATTTGGCCGGACTGTTGGACCATGAAGATACAAGATTGAAGACTTTGTCGCGTGTCCGGATGGGACTCTCCTTGGCGTGGAAGGCAAGCTAGGCAATACAGATATGTAGATCTCCTCCCTTGTAACTGACTCTGTGTAACCCTAGCCCCCTCCGGTGTCTATATAAACCAGAGGGTTTAGTCCGTAGGACAACATAAAATCATACCATAGGCTAGCTTCTAGGGTTTAGCCTCTATGATCTCGTGGTAGATCAACTCTTGTAATACTCATATCATCAAGAACAATCAAGCCGGACGTAGGGTATTACCTCCATCAAGAGGGACCGAACGTGGGTAAACATCGTGTCCCCTGCCTCCTATTACCATCCGCCTTAGACGCACAGTTCGGGACCCCCTACCCGAGATCCGCCGATTTTGACACCTATAGGCGGGTTATTCTCAACAGGAGTGGACTCCGCTCCTCACTCACGAGGAAATGGCTGATCACCGGGATGCCCAGTCCCATGCTTTATGCAAACTAAATCAAAATAATTGCAAACAAAACTCCCCAACGGACTCTTGTTAGTTGGAGGCACTCTTTGTTTCGAGCAAGCCATGGATTGATGCTTGTTGGTGCAGGAGGAGTATAAACTTTACCATTCAGTTTGGGAACCGCCTATAATGTGTGTAGCATGGAAGATATCGCCTTGTCTTGGTTGTTATGTTGACAATGAAAGTATACTGCTCAAAATATTATTCACCTCTATTTTAAAACCGAGCTCTGGCACCTCTACGAATCCATGCTTCCCTCTGCGAAGGGCCTATCTATTTACTTTCATGTCGAGTCATCATCCTCTTATTAAAAAGCACTAGTTGGAGAGCACCACTTTCATTTGCATTCATTACTATTAGTTTACATTGAGTATGACTTGATTGGATCTCTTTTACCATGAATTACAATGTCTAGTCAGTCCTTGATCTTTAAAGGTTCTCTGCATTTATGTTTTGTGGTCTCAGAAAGGGCTAGCGAGATACCATCTTGTTATATCATATTATGATTGTTTTGAGAAAGTGTTGTCATCCGAGATTTATTATTATTGCTCGCTAGTTGATTATGCCATTGATATGAGTAAACATGAGACCTAAGCGTTATTGCGAGTATGGTTAGTTTATAATCTTTGCTGAAAACTTGAATGCTGGCTTTACATATTTACAACAACAAGAGCAAACAGAGTTTGTAAAAGTTTTTCTTTATCACTTTCAGCTTATCAACTGAATTTCTTGAGGACAAGCAAAGGTTTAAGCTTGGGGGAGTTGATACGTCTCCGACGTATCTACGTTTCCAAACACTTTTGCCCTTGTTTTGGACACTAACTTGCATGATTTGAATGGAACTAACCCGGACTGACGCTATTTTCAGCAGAATTGCCATGGTGTTATTTATGTGCAGAAACAAAAGTTTTTAGAATGACCTGAAACTTCACAGAACGTCTATTTGGAAATAATAAAAAATCCTTGCAAAAGATGAAGAACAAGGGGCCCACACCCTAGCCACGAGGGTGGGGCGCGCCTGCCCCCCTGGGCGCGATCCCCTACCTCGTGGGCCCCTGGAGCTCCTCCGACCTCAACGCCAACTCTATATATTTGCTTTCGGGGAGAAAAAATCAGAGAGAAGGATTCATCACGTTTTACGATATGGAGCCGCTGCCAAGCCCTAAAACCTCTCGGGAGGGCTGATCTGGAGTCCGTTCGGGGCTCCGGAGAGGGGAATCCGTCGCCATCGTCATCATCAACCATCCTCCATCACCAATTTCATGATGCTCACCGCCATGCGTGAGTAATTCCATCACAGGCTTGCTGGACAGTGATGGGTTGGATGAGATCTATCATGTAATCGAGTTAGTTTTGTTAGGTTTGATCCCTAGTATCCACTATGTTCTGAGATTGATGTTGCTATGACTTTGCTATGCTTAATGCTTGTCACTAGGGCCCAAGTGCCATGATTTCAGATCTGAACCTATTATGTTTTCATAAATATATGAGAGTTCTTGATCCTATCTGGCAAGTCTATAGTCACCTACTATGTGTTATGATCCGGCAACCCTGAAGTGACAATAATCGGGACCACTCCCGGTGATGATCGTAGTGTGAGGGATTCATGTATTCACTATGTGTTAATGCTTTGGTCCGGTACTCTATTAAAAGGAGGCCTTAATATCCCTTAGTTTCCATTAGGACCCTGCTGCCACGGGAGGGTAGGACAAAAGATGTCATGCGAGTTCTTTTCCATAAGCACGTATGACTATATTCAGAATACATGCCTACATTACATTGATGAATTGGAGCTAGTTCTTTGTCACCCTAGGTTATGACTGTTACATGATGAACCGCATCCGGCATAATTCTCTATCACCGATCCATTGCCTATGAGCTTTCCATATATTGTTCTTCGCTTATTTACTTTTCTGTTGCTATTGCTATCATCACTACAAAATACCAAAAACACTACTTTTGCTACTATTACCTTTTGCTATCGTTACCACTACTATCAAACACGCACATACAGGGAGAGAGCAGCCCAAGCCTCGGCCTACCTTTCTTCCTCCCCGATACAGCTCAAGGAGAAACTATGTACTGTAACGCATAAACCACACTCGGCAAGACTAGGGGTGTTATCTCTCTGGAGAGCCCCGAACCTGGGTATGTCTTTTGTCCCGCGCTCGCTCATGCCGACCTCGCCTCTGGAGCCCACCAGTGACCTCGAGCCTCCTCCTCTCTTTAGCCATCCCATGGCATCTACCGTGCGCCCACCACGACACTTGAGGAAAACTCACTTTGAAGGCAAGGATAACATTGAACTTGCCCAAACATCTCCAGTGGAAAATATATCAGATGAAGACTGGAGAGGCCTCGTTAAACACTGTTCTGATCCAAAGTATCAGGTACGTTATATGTATGTGATCAGATCACATGTTGAACTCCTATTTATGCATGTGCCCCACAAATCTATCTTCTTGTAGGTGAACTGTTCAAAGAACAAGGCTAACCGTACGAAAGTGAAATTCCAATATACGACAGGATCTCATAGCTATATGGCACACTGCGAGGCTCTTGTAATTAGTTGATGTTTCACTCTTTTCGTTGTACCATATTATCAGATCTATATTGACTTGTTCCGAATGCAGAGGAATGCCCGCAAGGACCAAAAAGTACCTAAACCAAATTTTGTGGAAATCTTCAAGGACTGTCACACCAGCAAGAAGAAGGGCATGACTACAACAGTCAAAGCTGTTGTTGTAAGTCCTTAATCCTCATGCCTTTTAACTAGTACTTACTCTGACTTGTGAATTGAATTGCATGGTTTGCAGCCAATGTCTATCACTCTTCTCAATTTTATACACAATTGTCTTAGCGTATCATTGCACCTTACAAGGTTTAAAAGAGAGGAATGATGTTCCTTTGATCTTGATCTGTAATCTAGTTCCATGCTGGACTTGCCCACACAATGTTACAATTGCATGTTTGTCTATTCTCAGTTGTTTTGTGATATGAATTATGGCATACTATGCTTACCGTATTATAAACTTTGTCTCTTTATCCTTAGTTGTCAATACAATGTGAAGAAATAAACAATACATTAGCCATGGTACATGGTCATATGTTTGGAACCTGGTTTTATTATGTACTTTGCAGTAAAACACAACTAATATTTTACATGGGTTCACCAAAATAAGTTATGTATACAGACCAAAGCTATTTTGTTTGGTTTTGCTACCTCCTTAATATTTCTGTTCTGGTACTACTAATGTAAAATCTCAACTTTTCAGCGAGCTACGGAAAAAATCATGGAACCGCCACCTTCTAAAGGTGACGAGACAACTATAACCGCAATGTCACCTCACTGGTGCACGGCGGTCCTAAACAAACGGTTTTTAACCCCTTTCCACGATGACATCTGGAACCGTCGCCAAGTGAGTGTGGGCGATCGGGGGGTCCTTCCCACACAACCCAGAAACAGTCGGGGATATGCCCTCCTGGCACACACGTTCGGCAAAATGAGGTCGTGTGCGAACGGCGAGCGCTCAAATATGGAAATACATACAGTAGAGCTAAAAAATACAATTATACATCGAAATTGTTTCCGGTCGCAAGTACATCCCACACAGTCAGTCCCCGCTAAACGTTTCCGTTCGTATGTACATCCCACACAGTCGCTCCAAAGAAAATGTTTCCGTTAATAGGTACATCACACACAATTTTTCCCATTAAATCATTTGTGATAGCATTGCCATTGCACACGATATTAATAATTTTATCATTTGCGTTATTGAATGCATCATACACGGTGCATAGAAAGAAACTGTGTGGCAAAGGCTGTCTGTCACACACACTTTTTATGTGATAAACGTTTGCGCAAGGTGGCCTAACGCAAACAGTTTTCAAGAGAAAGTCGTGTGTGCAGTGGAGATTGATCGCACACGTAGTGGATCCAAGAAACGTTTTTGATCTCCATGTATATCGCAGATGTTTCACTTTCGCAATTGTGTGCAGTGTAATCCCTGTTTAATCCATAATTAAACCAATTAATCTCTAATTCAAAAATCACATGTTAGGTATTTCAAAGTAGGAAATCACTTATTTCATATCCGACCATGTTTATTACAAATAAAGGTTCAACCACGAACCCATAATTCAATGCACAGGTACATATACTGAAGAACTACAGAAGCACCATATAAAGAATGATGAACCATAGTTGTAATAAAGACTGTAAAGAGAGAGGCGAAAGACATTCTGGTTGCTGGAGAAGGTGAGGCGGAATGCCCATATTGTGCCCTCCTCCATGCGTAACACTACTAGGAAAAGGGCTATAGATAATATGGACACTAATGGCACACCAGACATGTAGTGCACCACTACTATATAGCAGTGGCGCACCATGTGCTGGTGCGCCATTAGTGTCTATCACACTAATGGCGCACCACACCAATGGTGCGCCACTACTAACATATTTTTTTTTGCCAAAAATACTAATGGCGCACCAGGTAACAGTGCGCCATTACTAGTTTAACTAGTAATGGCACACCACTCACCACGTGCGCCACTACTTTCATTTTTTTGCAAAACTACTAATGGCGCACCACAAGGTGGTGCGCCATTGCTATCCAAAAAAAAGATTACTAATGGCACACCTCTAGGGGGTGCGCCATTGCTATCCATTTTTTTTCTAATGGCGCACCGCTAGGGGGTGCGCCATTGCTAAGCCCCCCTCGCCAACCCCCTTTCTTCCCCCAATCCCCCCACCCCCACCCATACTGCGCCGACCCATCTCGCCCCTCGCCTCTCGCCACCGCCACCGATCCCCTTCCACCCACCGGCGACCTCGCTCCCGGGCTCCGCCGTCCCCACTCACCCCTCCCTCGCCTTCCCAGACCTCCAAACCCTAGAAACCCACGGCGCCCAGACCCACTACGCCGCCCCGACTGAGACCCACAGCGCTGCCCTGCCGGAGACTTGGAGCCTTGGAGCCTAGACCCACTGCGCCGCCCCACCGGAGACTTGGAGCACCAGATCCCCCTCGATCTCAATCGCTACCCCCCCCCTCGCCAGATCCCCCTCGCCGCCGAGCACCCCCCGCTCCACCGCCACCGATGACCCACCGCAGCCTCCCCCGCTCCACCGCCGCCGATGACAACCTAGGTGCGCCACTAGTAACAATTATATTTTTGAACTCATGAATATTTATTTATGTGTTTATTCTGGTATTGAATTTCTAACTCACAAAAATTATTGAGTTTGGTAATATGTTTTCACATTCATAAATGTTTTACCAATTCACAAATGAGGTGCTCCATTGTTATCAATAAAAAAATAATAATGAAAGTTACTAATGGCGAAAAAGTTACTTATGGCGCACCCCTCGGTGGTGCGCCATTGATATGGATGTACTTATGGCGCACCCCTTGGAGGTGCGCCATTGCTATGCCTTTCCCCCTCTATCCCTTTCACCCTCGCCCCCGCACCAGATCAAATCCCTGGCCTGCCGCCACTCCCGAGCATCCACCGTCGCCGCCGCTCCCAAGCATCCACCTCCACCGCCGCCGCCCCCAACCAACCAACCACCAGCGCCGCCCCCCTCCCCCTCCTCCCAACCATCCACCACCCTCCACTAGACCGCAAGCCACTACCGTCGTTGCCCCGAATCGTGTGTTTCCTCCTCGAGCTAGGGTTCCAGCACCGTCGCCGGCCCCGCCTCGCCGCCAACCTCGTCCACCTCGCTCTCCGGCGCACCTCCCTCGAGCCAGCAGAAGCTCTCTACTTTCCCCCATCGGTAGGAGCAACCATCCCCGCCTTCGCCACCCAGCAAAGGTGAGGATCCAAACTGTAATGTTTGATTGGAAATTTGAGTAAAACTTGAAAATTGAAGTTGCGGTTGCGGTTGCAGCAACACGGGCCTGGAGATTTGGTCATGTTCTGCAACTAAACAACCGGCCTTCTCCGTTCTCCTCCAGCAGCAGCAAAAGGTTTTTGCTCTCCCTTGTTACTAGATTTAAGTTAGAGACAACATTTAAGTTCTGAACCTTGTAACTAAATCATGTTCTGAATCATTTAAGTTCTGAACCATTGGAATTTCTGAATCATGAACCTTGTTAAGTTTAAAAAAAGATGATAAGTAAATTGTATGTGTGTGTGATGTACTGTATGTGTGTGTGTTGTCTAGATGCCATCCACAGGTCAGTGGCCATGCTAGACAGAGTTCTTATTCACATCTGCCCTAATGTATGTATTTTAGGAGTGTTGAAGATCTGCTAGTGCTGAATTTTAGGATTAGACTGAAATAAATTTTAGAATGACTGAATGTATGCAGCCTGCAGTAGTGTAGCTGTACCAAAATCACATCTGCCCTAATGTATGCAATCATGTTTTTATGCCATTCTGACTTGTCCACTGGGACTTCTCCTGTGATGTCTGTTTTGGTTCTGCCAAAACCCATTCAGTAGTGTGGGATTGTGGATCATTAGCAAGGAAACCGTGCTTTAGTTCAGACTTCAGAGATATTTGCCTTTGCTTCAATAGAAATGAAAGCAGAGGACCATATGGTCTGTGGCCTTTTCATCCATATGAAAGTAGAGGCATATTGTGGTGCTAGTTTGCTGGGTTTTGTCTCCGACCATCATGTCATGATGATTTTGCAGGTACCTCGAGAGGCCCTTGAGTTTGCCGGAATGTCAATTAACTTCCGTTCCGGCAAATTCGGGTACTCTATATGTCCTATTTTCAGCAAAGGTCATGCTGAAATTTTCCATAAATTTAGCATGACTTCACTAAAACTAGGACATATGGGGTACTTGCGACTAATGCATGGGCCGGGGTATCTCAGTACTTAAGTAAGTAGGATCCACTGCCTCTTGTGTTATACATATAGAAGTGTGATATCAACTCATAGTTATTACTAATGTCAGTTGCTCGTCATCGATAAACCCTAATCTGGTAGGATGACCTACTAAAAAAGCCCATACCACATATTCTATTTGGATGGCTCTGCTAACCCTTGACCATAAATAGGCTTAAAGACAGAAATGTTTTTAGGCCAACTCCACTGGGCCTGGCTGAAAATGCACAAGTGTGCATGACTAACAATATTCTATTGTAAAGCTAAACAGGAAACATGAACCACTCATCCTAACCATTTGCTCTCAAAATTACCACTTCACTTCTTACTACTGAAAATCTTAGACCATCTCCATTCACCAATAGCTCAAACCAGTTCGAAGGGCGTGTTTTCACCACACTATGGATTATCTTATTGGACCCAGCGCAAGAGATGATGTAGTTTTGAATTATGAACAGAGGATATGTCATCATCGGACAACGAAAGTCTCCCGGGGGAGTGTGGCTGGTGCCACGACGATCGAGGTCTGTGCCACATGCCTCACCCGGACGATGATCGGCGCTTCATCATTAAGCTCGAGGAGACCTTCGAAGTTGAAACGGTACACAACGACGACAAGTGTTATTTTCATAATTAAGCATGACTTCAACTATTTCAACGTGTAATTTTCATCTTTTCCAATTCGAGTAGAGCTTATCCCATGCCATGCAAGACGCTATGTCTTGGAGAGGATGGATTTTGAAGACCATGAAATTTCCGAAACAAAGAAAATTCACCTAAGGACTCATCACGATGTGGATTTTGAAGTAAATCTGTATAATTCTGGGAGCGTAACCCATTTTGGTTGCAAAAATTGGGAAGCATTTTGCAAGATTTATGGTTTTGATGAGGGTATGCTTTTCACCATGGATCTTGGTGATCCTAAAATCGAGCAAGACAATATGGACATTTGGGTCCTTGTTGATACGCCTCCAATTCTACCGCTATGTGAGTTTCTCAAACATAGATATTAGCTAATTTATATTGTTTATTTCAAAATAGTTGACAGCTTATTTCCATTGACAGCTTATTTTCATTGTTCAAAGAGTGTGCGGGAGATGGTAGACAAAACCCACTACACCGATGGCTCCGAATTAACAACTTACAAGGAGAAAAATCATCTGGTCGGATTTTGTACTGACATTGAGAATTACAATATCTACAATCAAAGTCCTCAACATTATGGTAAATATGTGCCACTAGTGCATGTGTTCAACTACGGTAACTACCATGGAGATACCCTGGTAAGATTTTTTACTATTACGACATCCATGCATCTTTTGCATACTTCTAAAACTAGTACATCATTGCTAACTATGAAGTTATTACTATGTTTTTCAACATATAATCCTAGAGAATTGTGTGCCTCATTTGATGTATCAGAAAGGTAGCCTTAATGTTTTGAACATACAGCCAGGTCATCCTACGAATCTCAACTGTCCATACCAGATTTCTAAAAGAAGTGGAGACATGCAAATCAAAGGATGTAAAAAATGTATGGACAGTCGTAAGGAGGTTCTTGGAAGCAAAAGGAAGCAAAGCGCAAGAATTGGAGACAGGATGATCTCCATTGTCGATAATGGAGAGTCAGGGTCTATATTGTTTTATGCTATTTTACCTTAAATAGGGTATTTAGGTCCTGTTGGGGATATTACTACTGGACGTAAACCGTCCAGGAGTAGCCGGATTAACTTTATGAAGATTAGAAGCCCATGGCGCTTTACGAAGGCCCAAGGCCCAGAAGTGAGTTAAGGCCTGTAGATGTAAACCGGCTTAATCATGTAACTTGCTTTGTAAGATAGGAAGTGTAGAGACCGAACCGGAAATGTTTATGATCCGGCTTCGGCACTCTGTAAACCGACGGGCGCCACCCATGTATATAAGGGGATGACCCGGCAGCGGTTGAGGGGACAAACAACAACTCGAGAGCCAGACAAAGCGGATTCGCTCCCTGGTCTTCGAAACCTAAGCAATACCAATCACAACTAGACATAGGCTTTTACCTTCATCGAAGGGGCCGAACTAGTATAAACTCTCTGTGTCCCCTTGTCCGGTTTAACCCCTTTAAGTTAACCCGTTGCAATGGCTCCACGACTAAGTCCTTTCACAAGGACATCTGCCGTGACAAACCCACGATAGTTGGCGCCCACCGTCGGGCTATCGCATGATGGTTTCGAGTTCTTGAAGGGCAGCTTTGATGGACTCAAGGGATACGCTGTGGGCCGGATGACGAAGAGTCGTCGCGGAAAGCTCTACATCGACAACGCAGGATGGGGTCCCGAGGCCGATTCAATTGAATATGGGTACCGGGTCCCCTTTGGTGGGATTCACGTCTTCATCGGCAAGATTGGCGAACCGGCCCCTGAGCCGGACACCTGCACCGACATCATCGAAACGGCTCAGCGTACGAGTTCTTCGCCGGTTCAGCCTGTGATGAAGCACGTCTTTGTAGGTGCTATCCATGGAGCAGAATATGAGGACGGACCGGCGTTCGATGGAGAAACCGTTGTCTGATCCGACGACGAGTCTTCTGGAGAGACCGAATTGCTCTATCAGTTACAAGATGGCCGTATTGGTGGGGGATCTGAGGGCAACAATATTCCGGACCCTCCCTGATCTGCCAAACCGGGCCGCTATCTTCATGGCCGGTACACAGTCGGCGCCTCACTCATCAACTGCTGCAGCAATGCTCTATGGTTCAACAACAGCCACGCCGGCGGGCGCAGGACGCTCTGCGCCGCCTCCGGCTCAGGTCCTGTCTGACCTGTTCGACGCTTTGGCAACGTTAATGGCTGCAGAGGTGGATGCAGCAGCCAAGGATCAGCACAACACGGAGATTGCGAAGGTAAAGGATCAGATAGCCCACGCTAAAGCGGACCTATCGACGGAGAATGCTAGGATGGCTACAGAATGGGCTGAATTGGAAGCACAGGCCTACTGGATTAGAACGCTTCTAAAGAGGTCCTGAGAAGAAGGTACCGATCGCATCTCCTGTCGGGTTATTAGCCGCGAAATCTATTCAACACACCAGGAGCAGGAGCTAGTCACCAGCCAGTACTGAACCAGGCGGAGGCACTAGGAACAGGAGCGCCGGTTCAACCGCGCACGATGGACCCACCTCGTCAGAACAACGTTGTGCCACAGTATGTACCAACACCTCCCGAGCATTATTCCAACCCGTTGGACAATATTGTGGCCGCCGCTTCACGCCTGGCAGCTCTCCCAACCGACGGCGAATCACCAGTCGCGATTGAGGCACGTCGAGCCAGAGATCTCCTTCAGACGGCGCTAAATCAGCAGCAAGCATATTCACACAGTCGTGAGAGGATTCATTCCAATCCCCGTCCGAGCAGGAGCTATAGCAGACATGTCGAGGATGAACCGGCCGTGTCAAGCAGTTCACTCCGCCATAATTCACCATGAGGACACAAACCAACAGGGGGAGGTACTAATGCACAGGATGTTGTGGATCACAGCCGCGCGCGTCGGGAGGCCGAGCTAGCGGCTCGACACGGAGCGCGTCAACATACTCCGGTTCACCCTACCGCTTCAGTAGAGCCAGGTGTGGTATTCAGTTCCTTAGGGGTGCCATGTCTCACCCCCGCTTTGCGTAATGTGAGATTGCCCAAGGACTTCAAGGGACCTCGTAAGGTACCAAATTACACCGCCGATTTACAACCAGAGGCATGGGTTGAAAGCTATGAGATGGCAATGGAGATGTTAGATGTGGATGAGGCAGTGTGCGCTAAATACTTCACCATGATGTTGGAAGGAACAACTCATACTTGGTTGAAGAGCTTACCAACTAACTCCGTCGGATCATGGGCCGAGTTGAAGCACCCGTTTATCCAGAACTTCAAAGATACTTGTAAGCAGCCCATGTCAATCGTGGATCTGGCCGCTTGTGTCCAAAAGGAGGGGGAGTCCACGACCCATTGGGTCAAGCGGGTCTCAGCGATTTTACATTCATTGGATCGTATCAATGCAGATACCGCAGTACTAACGTTGGAGGGCAATTGTCGTTTTCTGCCGCTCAACCAGAAGTTAGGGAGGCTCAAACGTCACTACAATGATATGTCAACGCTCATGGCCGCTTTGGTTAAATACGCCGATTCAGATAGTACCAAGGACCCGGACTCAGAGGAGGATAAACCGGGGAAAGGGAAGAAGAACGGCAACACCAAGGGTCAGTAGCATAATCTGGCAGGCCATGGGAACAGTGGTAAGCGCAAGGCCGACAACAGCTTGGACTTTGTTGCTAACACCAATGCTCAGGAGAATGGCCAGCGCCATAAGGACAAGTAGCCCCAGAGGGGCGGAGGTTCAGGCCCTAATTTGGAGCGCCTGTTAAATCAACCCTGTCCAAAGCATGGATCAAACGAGAAGCCAACATCGCATCTTTGGAAGGACTGTTATATCATGTGGGATTTCAAGAACTCCAATATGTTCCAGTATGAGAATGGCCCCCCGGCGGTTCAGGAGGTGGTTTCCACATGCCGGGTTACGGAGGTGGCGGTTCCGGTTAAGGGTTTCAAGGCAACCAAACCGGACGCATCAATCAAGGGCACTAAGGCAAGCAGGGAGGTTACAACCATCAAGGGAACCAGCAACAGCAGCAGTCGGGTTACCAGAGCAATCCCAAGCAGTTAAACAGCGAGCAATATCATGTCTTCACTACTAGTTTGTGTAAGCGTGATCAGAAGCCTCACAAGAGGGCAGTAAACTCTACTGAACCGGCAGTGCCTCAGTATTTGCGCTGGTCTGAGCATCCCATTTTGTGGAGTAGAGAGGATCACCCACCCCGGGTTGACAATCCGGGTCACTTGGCCCGGGTAGTGGCCCCTCAAGTTGGGGGTTACAAGTTCACCAAAGTGCTCATGGATGGGGGAAGTAGTATCAATATCCTATATTATGATACATTCCGCCGTATGGGGTTGACATATAAGAATCTTAAACCGTCAAATACCGTTTTTCATGGTGTGGTGCTTGGTAAATCTGCATATCCAGTGGGCAAGATAGCCTTAGAGGTGGCTTTTGGAGATGACTATGATTCAAGGTCAGAAACATTGACTTTTGAGGTGGTAAAAATCAAAAGCCCGTATCACGCCCTGTTTGGGCGGCCGGCTTATGCTAAGTTCATGGCGAGGCCGTGTTATATTTATCTACAGCTTAAAATGCCAGGTCATAAGGGGACTATCACAGTACATGGAAGCAAAAAGATCACTTTGGAGTGTGAGGAAGGTGATGCGGCTTATGCTGAGTCGGTTTGTGCCATGGAGGAGTTGAAATTGTATAAGGAGCAAGTTGATCCGGCAGATATGACCTCTTTGAAAAAGATGACTACGGACCATGATCCGGTGTTGAAGTTCAAATCGGCTACAGACACTAAGATGATTGATTTTGTTCCTGGCGACTCATCCAAGCAATTCAGCATTAGCGCTAACCTAGATCCCAAATAGGAAAGCGCGCTCATCGAGTTCATTCGTGAGAACCGGGACATCTTTGCATGGAAACCTTTTGACATGCTAGGTGTACCGAGGGAACTCGCTGAGCACGCACTTAACATTGAACCCAAGTTTAAACCGGTCCGGCAGTTACTCCGCCGCTTCAATGAAGAAAGGCGTAAGGGTATCGGTGAAGAGGTAGCTCGGTTGTTGGCCGCAGGGTTTATCGTGGAGGTCTTTCATCTAGTGTGGTTGGCTAATCCGGTGCTGGTTCTTAAGAAAAATGGCACTTGGCGTATGTGTGTGGATTACACAAATTTAAACAAGGCTTGCCCTGCAGACCCCTTTGCTCTCCCTCGCATTGATCAGATAATTGATGCTACAGCAGGTTGTGATCGTTTGTGTTTTCTGGATGCTTATTCTGGTTATCATGAGATCAAAATGGTGGTTAAGGACCAGGAGAAGACAGCTTTCATAACTCCCTTTGGATCCTTCTGCTATGTCTCCATGCCCTTTGGACTCAAGAGTGCCCAGGCAACTTATCAGCGCTGTGTTCAGAATTGCCTTCATAAGCAGATTGGGCGCAATGTTCATGCATATCTGGATGATATTGTGACAAAGTCCAGAAAGGAGGAAACATTGATAGATGATTTGAGAGAAACCTTTGACAACTTCTGGGTTTAAAAGATGATGCTCAATCCAGAGAAGTGTGTCTTTGGTGTCCCGGCAGGCAAGCTCTTGGGTTTTCTGGTGTCAAACAGAGGCATTGAGGCTAATCTGGAGAAAATTTCAGCGATCACATCTTTGGCTAAACCGGCGTGTATCAATGACGTTCAATGTCTGGCCGGCCGGATTACAACTTTGAGCCATTTTATCAGTCGTCTCGGGGAGAAGGCCATCCCTTTATATCATATGCTCAAGAAAACAGATAACTTTGCCTGGAGCGAGGCACCTGATAAAGCATTCGAGGATCTGAAGAGGCAGTTAGCTGAACCGCCCGTGCTTGCAGCACCGATCAACAAAGAGCCGTTATTGCTATATGTGGCTGCTAATGCCCAAGCTGTTAGCATGGCTATCGTGGTGGAGCGCAAGGAGGTTGGCAAGGAATATCCGGTTCAACGGCCGGTTTATTATATCAGTGAGGTGCTCATTGAGTCAAAGTAGAGGTATCCACATTGGCAGAAGCTGGTATATGGCGTGTTTATGGCAAGCCAGAAGCTTAAACACTATTTTCAGGGCCATCCCATCACAGTGGTCAGTTCAGCCCCTCTGGGAGATATCATTCAAAACAGAGACGCAACTGGCCGGATTGCCAAGTGGGCTATCGAGCTTGGACCTCATGGGCTCAAATATATACCCTGCACAGCAATCAAATCCCAGGCACTCGTGGACTTCATCAATGATTGGACAGAGTTACAGGCACCAGAAGAGAAACCAGATAATACGTATTGGACTATTCATTTTGATCGATCCAGGCAGTTGGAGGGCTCAGGGGCTGGAGTCATACTAACTTCCCCACGAGGTGACAAGTTTTGTTATGTCCTCTGTTTAATGTTCCCTTGTACTAACAATGCAACTGAATATGAGGCTTTGCTGCATGGTCTTCGGATGGCTAAGGAGATGAACTTAAGCCAGGTTAAGTGCTTCGGCGATTCAGATCTGGTGGCTCAACAGGTGTCTGGCACTTGGGATTCTAAAGACCCACTCATGGCTGCATATCGGCGAGAGGTGGATACAGTGGCTGGTCACTTCAAGGGTTATTAGGTGGACCATATAGATCGGCAAAAGAATGAAGCAGTAGATTCTTTAAGTTGTCTTGGTTCTCAGCGTAAACCGGTTCCACCAAATGTCTTTCTTGTCGTATTGCATAATCCGTCAGTCAAGGTACCAATAGAAGAAGAGTTGGCTATTCCTGATCCGGAAGCTCTATTAGTGGTAGTTTTGCACGTCATACCGGATTGGACAATCCCATATCTGGCTTACATGAACCGGGGTGAGTTACCAGACGATGAAACGTTGGCTCGACAGATAATCCGGCGTTCCAAGTCCGTGACCATACTTAACGGGAAGTTACATCGTTACAGCGTTTCAGGAGCAATTCAGCGTTGTGTTTCTCCTCAAGATGGTTGTGAGATTTTGCGAGAAATCCATGAAGGGGATTGCGGTCGTCATGCCGGTTCAAAGTCTTTGGTTGCTAAGGCTTTTCGCCACGGTTTTTACTGGTTAACAGCACATGCCGATGCGGAGGATTTGGTCAAAAGATGTGACGGCTGTCAAAAATTTGCACGTCGTGCTCACGTTCCGGCTCATGAGTTGAGGATGATTCCAATAACTTGGCCGTTTGCGACTTGGGGGCTTGGTATGGTTGGACCCTTCAAGCGATCCAAGGACAAAAGAACCCATTTATTAGTGGCAGTTGATAAATTCACCAAATGGGTGGAAGCAGAGCCAGTCAGCAAGTGTGATGCGGCCATGACGGTTCAATTCATCAAAAAGGTGATATTCCGGTTTGGTTTTCCACACAGCATTATAACTGATAATGGTACTAATCTGTCAAAGGGAGAGATGGAGGAATTTTGCCAACATGAGCACATCCGGCTTGATATAGCATCCATGGTTCACCCCCAGTCTAATGGTCAAGCGGAAAGGGCAAATCAAGAAATTTTTAGAGGTATTAAACCCCGGCTTATGGTTCCTTTGAAACGGACACCGGGTTGTTGGGTGGAGGAATTACCTTCTGTGTTATGGAGCATCAACACCACACCTAACAGGTCGACAGGTTACAAACCTTTCTTCATGGTTTTATGGAGCGGAGGCGGTTCTCCCTAGTGACATCCGTCACGATTCGCCCTGGGTGGCAGCTTATGTTGAAGCGGATAATGAGACAGCACGTCAAGACTCTCTGGACCTATTGGATGAAGAACGTGACCTCACAGCAGCATGTTCGACGATTTATCAATAGGATCTCCGACGATATCATAGCCGCCGGGTTAAGACCAGAACCTTTCAAGAGGGTGATTTAGTGCTCCGGCTCATTCAGGATCAAACGGATATGCACAAGTTATCCCCACCTTGGGAAGGACCTTTTTTGGTTAGCAAGAATCTGCACAACGGGTCATACTACCTCATTGATGTTCGAGAGCACCAAGACTCACGTAAATCGGAGGAGGAGACCAAGCGGCCGTGGAACATAGCTCTTCTTCGGCCTTATTATACATGAGCCATAAAGCTCTTCATATGTACATATTTATGACAATGTATATATTATGTAATAAACCAGAGCCTCCATTCAAGCGGGGTATCTGTTCTTTTTACATCATGTGTGTGCTCACAAGAGTTTATGGACCAAGCGGAGTGTTTTGTTAATCCGGTCTCTGCAGCCACACGGATATAAAGAAAATCACTAGGGGGCTTGGTTATATCTGAACCATAGCTACACCTTTTGATCGGTTTAAAACCACGAAGGGGTTTCACTAGGGGGCTTGGTTGTTATCACACCATAGCTACACCTCTTGATAGGCGTTTAAGGCACAAAGGAAAATATGTGGGGCCAAAGAGAGTGTTGCACAAAGCACAAACTCAAACATGGGCACCCACTGAGCATAGCTCACAAAGTTACTTGGGGGCTCTTTTTTGCAAAGCAACAAAGAATTTGAAAGGACCCTTGTAATTGGCTATAAAGCCATGGCTTGGAAGCCTGGTGTATTCACCTAAAAACCCGGGTTAACCTACCTTCATCAAGTAAGCCACTCCTGTCCAGGTAATCCTGGTATGACCCGCCGAACGTTTGACAAGTCAATCTTTTACAGACCCTGAACTTGTCAAAGTTAAAACGACGATTGGTTAATTGGAGGCCCATCTTAAAAGGCTTTATTAAATGGTTTAACTCAGAGGCCTGGCAGCCCATGAAAAGCCTCGATTTGGAGCCTGGCAGCTCGTAAAAAGCCTTGCATATTTCCTTTTGAGTCTTATTTGTTGAAGATTTTTTACTTTTTAAAAGTTCATAAATGTCTTCTGATAAACCGGTGTCCTTGACCCGGCTTGCCTTTCAACTACAAGTTGTCAGTGCATGATCAGTTATAAACCGGTGTTCATTGTCCCGGTGTAGTTTGACTAAATCACGGGTGCTATAAAGAAAACCCAATGATTGTTATATCCCGGTATGATTTATTATCATAATCCGGCATTATAAGGATGGAGTTATTATCACTCCGGATTGGTGTTAGCACATTTACCAAAATAGTTGGTCAACCAACGAGGTATGTTGCACACATTACTTTTTATACAACAACTTTGATCATTCATCTAAGTATTGTATATATGTTGAGCATCATAACCCGTCCAGTGGTAAACCACTAGGACACTTTGCAAGTTTTTGTATTCAGGAATGAAACTATTCCTGAGCTATGCATAAATATATCCCAAAAGGTGGAACAAGTTGTCACGAGGTATTACAAGACATGCTCGATGGCATGGCAGATAACGGAGTTTTGGCTATCCTATTACAAGAAGCTTTCAAAGTGGCTGCAATTGCATAATTGTTTTTCAAAGTATCGGCACACAGTAGCCAGTAAACCGGCGACCAGTTTAAGATGCATCGTCTAGACGGTTTGATGGTTGAGGGTCAGTTGGTGTGGGCACTTCTTCATCCCTCCCCAGACGCTGGAAATCAACTGTCGACCAATCGATTCCAGTTAGAGCTTGAAACACTGCCTCTTCATGGATAAGATTGGATGGATTAATATCAGGAGCATAAGTGTGCTTACGAATCGGAGGCACAAGTTCTTCAACTTCATGGATTTTGGCAGGCTGTCTTTTCCCTTCAACGTCATAAGCCGGTTGAAAATGGGATAAGGCTGTGTCTTCGGCCAGCTTGCTGGCTATTTGCCGCATCTCTTTGGTCAGCCGCCGGAGGTCATCATTGTCGAAGTCTGAACCGTCCTCCTTCACGCCTGGGTATCTTTTAATGATGTCCTCCGCTTAAAGGTCTGGAATCCAGGCTTTGGCTCGAATAAGTGCGGTTAATGCTCCTGCTCTGGCAGCTACCTTCTTCAATTCGACAATCCGGGCTGGTAACATGGCCAGCTTCTCAAGTATTTCTTTTATCAGGGTTGGTGCCGGTTTGTTGTAAGCCGCCGTGCAAATAGCCCACTGAGACCCAGAGTATAACTGTTCAATCAAAGTATACGCCGCTTTGAGCTTCATCCGCATGTCTGTACCAAGATGAGCAATCCGAGTGCCTGCCAAGGGTTTATGTCAATATTCTGGTCAATGATAAGGTTTATTGAATTGCGCCAAGCACATAAGGAGATACTTACCAAATATAGTAGAAGTCATAGCGTTGATTTGCCGTTTCAAACCAGCTAGTTCATCTACAATTGGTTTCAGGGCTGCCTCGGCGTCTTCAGCTCTTTTGGTTAAACCGGATTTTTCGGTTTCCCAGTCAGCACGATCTTTGTTGAAAGATTCTTTCACCTTTTCCATTACGGCCAGGGCTTGGGTCAGCTCCTCTTTGGCTTTTGCAGCTTCTGCTTGTTGTGATTTCACATTCTCTTGCAAATCAGAGTTTCGGGCATCTCTATTCCTCAGTTCAGCCTGCAACATTGAAGGTATATTAAACAACAGGATATATATACGTACTAAGTACAAAGCGTATAACAAGTTATGCACTTCATACTTGGGGGCTAATGCCTACTTGCTCTAAAGTACTACATTTTATACAAGTCTCCAGAACAATGCAATCATTATCCTGGACACTTTGGGGCTAATGTACGTATGTTCTAAAATGGATGCATGGATTAAAACCCGGATTAACTTGCCAAGTTAAACCGTCCTTTGGGGGCTACACTGCGGAAAGCTATCTAATTGTTAAAAGATGAGTCTTGGTTCTTATTAAGAGACCTGACATTTGGAGGATCAATGACGAGAAACTTAAATTGCTACAAAGACCCAGTTTATGATTAACATCATAAAATGGCCCTTGGGGGCTCCTTGGGTTAGTATTTTAACTTTGAATCAACGAACAAAGGGAGATGAAAATACCTCATATCGCTCCTTCATCAAATTCACCAAACCGGCTTCATAGTCCCGGTTTGAGTGAAGACGGTTCAAGAAGCCAGAGTGAATTTCTTCAGCGTTGAGATGAGCATAATTTGATAAATCACTACTCCATTTGCCTTTTTACCTAGCAGCCTGCTCTTCTTTGGCACTATGTTGGGCCAGGAGAGCTGTGGCCCATTCCAGTAATGATAACATCGTCTCCTTGGCCTTCAGTGTTTTTGGCTGGTGATACTGGAGTCTCAGCATCTCTCACCGGACTAGCCCGGTTTGGCTCTGCCGGTTCAGTGTTAGGCGCGGCAGGTTCAGCGTCTGTTGGTTCATCAGTGTTTTGGCCTTGAAGGGGCGGGTCGTCAGAGGCGGCTTCATGATGAGGGCCCTCCGGTTCACAAGTCTGGTCCGGATCACCTCTTGGTTCTTCTTCAAAAGTGTCTGGGTCTTCGGGCGGATTATTGACCCGAGCTTTCTTGCTAGGTTTGGATTTGGCTCTGCAAACAAAATTAAAGAGAGGGTTAACATTTTATTCCAGATTTACAACATATTGAGATGAAAGGTTACAAAGCTTACCCAGCCATAGTTTTCAGAGGGGGGAGTTGAGTTGCTGTCGATTCACTAGAGGATGAGGGAGGTGTCACCTGATAATTTGAATCGGACGGATTAAGACGTTGTCTGAAATAACCTGCCTTGAGATAAGAATTGTCAGGAGTAGGAGAGACCTCAGACCGGCGCTTCCGAACCGGGGTGTCAGGTAAAGCGGTTGAAGTAACCTGTTGGCCACTTTGCCGGGTTGTCCAGCGAGCTTCATGCTACTGAGTCTTCAAAATAAATGTTAGATCCAAATGAGCAAGAGGATGAGAAAAGCTTACTTTCCGGACTGCTTGACGGGTTTTTTGTGTTGGCTTAGAGTCTGAACCGGAGGAAAGGGTAATTACCTCAACATCATCAGCTTGACTGCCTTCTGCGTCCTCCTGAGGAAGATCATTGTTAATGAGACGCATGAAAAGGGAGCCAAGTGAGTCAAGTTCTACCTCAACTTTTGGATCATCAGCATCATCATCAAGTTCCATGTTGATCCGGTCAGCCGTCTTCCATTTTGACGTTCGTTTGACGGCTTTGGTTTTGGGGCGAGATGGTTTGACCGCTTTATCCCCGGTTGGCTTTACTGCTTTTTCTACGGTTTTCCGTTTCTAGAAGGGATCATCACCCTATACATACATACACAGAAGAAGGATTACAAGTTGCACAAATTAAAAGATATCAAAGATGAAAAGGAAGAATAGTGCTTACAGCAGGCAGTTTGTTCTTGGTATAGAAGGGATTCAAGCCGGTTTGACTACAGACTAGTTCTGATTCATTCAAAATTTTCTTTACACATTCAGTGACTTATTCATCAGTCACTTGAATGTTGCAATGGCGTTGAGGGTCTTCAAACTCACCAGTGTACTCACACATTAAACCGGGACGCCGACTTAGCGGCAAGATGCTCCAAGATATCCAACAGCGCACGAAATCAACACCTGTTAAACCGTTGGCCATAAAAGCCCGGAGTTTGGCGAGTTGAGGGGCATATTTCGCCCTTTCTGTGGAACTTAAGCGTTGCGGCATCGGATGGGTGTTGGAAAGCCGGTGATCACGAAAGCCTGGGAGGGGGTTCTCATCTGCAGGAGAAGTTTCTCTGCAGTAAAACCAAGTCTAGTTCCATTCCTTTGGGTGGCTGTGCAGTTTGGCATGAGGAAATTCAACTTATTTCCGCTTCTGAATTGAGACACCACCAAGTTCAGTGTTGGGGCCATTTACAAATTCTGTGCGCCAGTTTAGGTGAAAGAAGTCCCGGAACAGCTCCGTAGTTGGTTCTTCCTATAAGTACACTTCACAGAAGACCTGGAAGTTGCATAGATTGGATACTGAGTTGGGCCCGATGTCTTGAGGATGGAGTTGGAAATTGGCAAGCACATATCGGTAAAACTTTGACCCTCGCGGTTTGAAGCAACGGCCTATGTGGTCGACAAAGACCACCACCTCACCCTGCCTCGGGGTCAGAGGATTTTCTGCTCCTGGAACTCACCATTTAATCTCAGTCTTCTTAGGAAAGGTACCAATGCTAACCATATCGTTCAATTGTTCCTCGGTGACCCGGGAACGAGCCCAGTTGCAAGCGGTAAATTGCTTGGCCATTATAGAGCAAAAAAGCTATGGAAGAAACGCCGATTTACAGATCATTCAGGATGACACACAAGATGTAATGATATCAACATATGTTGGTACATAAGATTGCGTAAACCGGAGGCTGATATAATAATGAAGGATAAGGTTATATCAAGGATATAAACATATCGTTAAACCGGAGTTGGCAATTCCATACAAGAATTTATTAAATACAGGTTATAAGGGGAAGTACATTGGCAGTTCAACAAGGGGACCAATGGTGTATACCGGATTGTCATTCTTGCAAAGTTAAACCACCTATATTGGTGTGAGGAGTACAGATCTAAAAATACCTAAGTAAGGGGAAACAGATTTCACTGAGTTATATGAAAATTTCGGATCTAAGGTATGACAGAAACTGGAGAATATTTAGGTTCAAGCTTCAGGTATTTAAATAGTTTAGCAGATTCGGATAAGTTGGTCTTGATATAAAGAGAGAGTCTAATGAGGATAATATGATTACGGCTACGGTCGCGCAAGGATAATAGGTCCAACCTAGACTGGGATGCTCCAAGGAGCAGTGAAAGCCTAAAAACAAGATCTAGGGTGGAAGGAAAAAGGGTTACCAGTATCACAGGAACGGCGCAGAGATGCCGCAGTATTCTGGTACGTTCAGGGTGATGCAACGGCCGGAGTCGGAGCAGAGGCGACGATCGACGGTGGCGGCGGAGCTCTGGAGGATGAGCAGCGCAAGGAAGACAACACGAAGAGACACGAGGGGGAAAAGTGAAAATGACTCCCTGGTCTTATTTATAAAGGCAAAGGATAGATGTCAGGCGCGAAAATTGAGGAGCCAAAACTTGGAAGTGAGGCGGAGCTGTCGCCTCGATTGTCGGAGAACCATTAATGAAGATGATGTCACGACGGTTTACCATGATCTGAGAAGATGACATCACGGCGGTTTACCAAAATATGAGAAGATGTGGAAGATGAAGTTTTTACTAAGGATTGACGTGAAACCTGTTCAAATCAATCTGGGGCCTAAAGTTGGGGATATTACTACTGGACGTAAACCGGCCAGGAGTAGCCGGATTAACTTTATGAAGATTAGAAGCCCATGAAGATGTGAAGATGATGGCGCTTTACGAAGGCCCAAGGCCCAAAAGTGAGTTAAGGCCTGTAGATGTAAACCGGCTTAATCATGTAACTTGCTTTGTAAGATAGGAAGTGTAGAGACCGAACTGGAAACGTTTATGATCCGGCTTCGGGACTCTGTAAACCGACGGGCGCCACCCATGTATATAATGGGACGACCCGGCAGCGGTTGAGGGGACAGACAACAACTCGAGAGCCAGACAAAGCAGATTCGCTCCCTGGCCTTCAAAACCTAAGCAATACCAATCACAACTAGACATAGGCTTTTACCTTCATCGAAGGGGCCGAACTAGTATAAACTCTCCGTGTCCCCTTGTCCGGCTTAACCCCTTTAAGTTAACCCGTTGCGATGGCTCCATGACTATGTCCTTTCACAAGGACATTTGCCGTGACAAACCCACGATAGGTCCTGCCTAATACTAATGATCATGTGCTAAGAACAATTAAGTATGGTTGGTTCGATGACTATCAAGATGATGATCATATGACTTGTTATTAATAACGAGTAGAAGTTGTATGATGATGATTACTAGGACTTGTTAGGATTAGTATTACTTCCGACAAACTCGCTACTCGCGGTCTCGAGACTTGTAATGTTATATCTTTGTTCGGTCTTTTGAATTCGGAGACTAATATGATGAATTGTATTCGGAGACTAATCTTTTATTGTATTCGATGAATCTGCTGTTTATATGTTGTGCTCTCTATATTATGTGCAGTAATATGTTTTGTAACCTGTGCAAATATCAGAAACTAAAAAAATCCCTAATATTCATACTAGTGGCGCACCACTCAGCACACTAATGGTGCACTGCAAAAAGGACTCTAATGGCGCATCATCCACTAGTGCGCCATTAGTATTCCAAAGCACATGGGTAAATATGGCCCCCTGGGAGGCATACTAATGGCGCATCGTGGGCTATACTAATGACACACTACATGGTGCGCCATTAGTATACACTGGTAGAAAAAGGGCCTGTTGTCCCAGTTCGTAAGGGCCTTTTGTCCCGGTTCTGGAACCGGGACTAAAGGGTCGGTACTAATGCCCTGTCCCTTTAGTCCCGGTTCAATCCAGAACCGGGACAGATGGGCCTCCACGTGGCCTGTGGGCGGAGCCCAGGCAGGAGACCCTTTGGTCCCGGTTGGTGGCACCAACCGGGACCAATAGGCATCCACGCGTCAGCATTTCTGTGCTTGGGTTTTTTTTTGAAGGGGGGGGGGGTTTGGGGGTTTTGGGGGGTTAATTTAGGTGTTTCATATATTGTGTTAGCTAGCTATAATTAATAGAGAGAAGTGTCCTCTCTTATGTCCGTGCTTGGTCGACGCTACGTACTATACATACGTATAGAGAGGACTAGACACGCTAGCTAGCTAGTAAGCAAATGAAGGAAACATAAGATCGTCATGAACATATATGCATACAGAGAGAAGTGATATCGACCACCTCTCCTTCTCTGAGAGATTGGTCGAACAACAAGTTCTCGTATATCTATCCGACACTACCGGCTACATATATACAATAATTATCTCTTACAAATATAATCATACGACTCAGGGTCCACATAGTATTCTCCGTCTTCAGGGATCATGTGGTCAAGAAAAAATGCCGCAAATTCCTCTTGAATTGCTCGCATGCGAGCTGGTGCTAGGAGTTCATCCCGCTTCCGAAACATCTAATTTAAAGAAGGGGGTCAATACATATATATATGAATGAATGAAACTCAACACAAATGATGGTAATAAAATAAAATTGTGAATGTTGTTATTTACGTACTTCATATTGTTCGTCAGTGTAGCCCCGCTCACAGGTCGTGTGGCGGATGGACTCGCAAACGTAGTATCCACAGAAATCATTCCCTTGTTCCTGCCACAACCACTTTACAAGAAATAGAGGTCAATCAAACTGATAAGCAAGGATGCCAAATGGTATTGATGAAACTAGCGCTTGAATGACTAGTAGATGTGCGGAACATGCTACTATAGTACTTACTTTCGGGTGTCTAAATTGCAGCTCCTTCGGCAGCCCCGGAGCTTTTTTGGTGAATTTTCTCCAAACCCTGCCGGACAAAGAAAACAATTACTTGATATCAGGAAATGAACAAAGTTGCTGATATGGTGGATAATGATCGATTTAACTTACTTCTCGAGTATTTGAGTCATGTCTGCATAGTCCTGGGGATCTTTTTGTCTTGAGTCTAAGACGGTTACTAGTCCCTGCTCAAGATTAATCTCTAGGAGAATATAGTGGAAACTGCACACGCATGCATAACTCATCAATTACATTACTATAACCTTGACTAATATATAAGGGAAACTGAATACGCACAAGACAGTAACACTCACTTGAAGTTGAAAGGAAAGAGTATTATATCTTTGTTTTCATTTATTACCAACGATTGTAGCAAGTTGGCCTCGGTAGCTGTGGCATGAAATTTAACCTGAGTTGCATCTATGAGATATGTGTTAATGAACCCAATATCACCGACTTGTCTTTTCTTCAATTCGGCGATCTTCAATCTGCATAATATAGTGAGGATGATTATAAATACATGCAATGAAAGAGCTGAGCTATATAGAGAGAGACTTAATGACAGAAGTAGTACTACTTACAGACAGTAGCAGGCGACTGTTATTTTATCAAGGGCCAATTGATTGATAAAATGATAGAACTCCTCAAATGGAACAGGCAACAGTTCAATTCCAACGAGGTCATGCTCCTTTTTAACTTTCACATACAAAGTACTCCTCCCCCTAGAGTCTCTGCAGATTTTCAAGTACCAATCATGCAATCTTCGCATCATCGTTGATAGAGATCTTTCATCTTTGACGAGAGGCTTCCCGTACTCGTATCTTTGTATCTGCACCTCCATGGGTTCATAATGTACATCGTCGGGCAGGTAATCTGCAAGATTGCTATAACAGGGCACCATCCTCGGATCATTAGCGACGTTGTGGCTAGGCACCTTGAGCGGGGGGCACAATTGCTTCCCTTGTTCGCTAAGCTGGGCAATTTGTTTCCCAGCTCGTCGTTCTTTCAGCCTTTGATCACTGACAGTACTTCCCGACTGCTCCGATTTGGCAAATTCCTTTGCAATAATGCGCTCATAGTTTCCTTTTGGCGGAGACTTGGGTGGTTTTGTCAGGGCAGCTAGAGTGCGCTTCGCTTTCACTGGATCTACCTTCTCCTCCAGAAGTGGATGTCTCTTTGCTTTCAACCCTTGAAACCAGTCATCCACTTCGGTTTGTGTGATCTCGGCGTTCTCCTCCGGGGTCCTCTCATATGGTAACTTCTCTGGAGTCTTCAGAGAAGGACCGAATTTGTATGTCCTCCCGCCTCTGGCTGTACTGCTAGACGCCGGCCGAGCAGATGGAGCGGTTGTCTTCTTTACTTGCTTATGAGGTGGAGGAGAAGGACTACGACGCACCGGAGTAGCCGGAGCGGCGGCATGTATCTTCCTCCCTTCCTGACAAGGCGGAGAAGGAGGAGGCTGGCTGCTCGGGCGCGTCGGCGCAGGCGGAGAAGGAGGCGGAGTGCCACCACGCGCTGGAGAAGGAGCCGGTCGAGTGCCCTGATCGTCACTCGCTGGAGGAGGAGGCAGTGGAGGAGGCGGAGTGCCCTGATTCGCCGGAGGAGGGGGCGGTGGAGGAGGCAGAGTGCCCTGACTTGCCAGAGGAGGAGGATGCGTCCAGTTCGGAAGGTTGAGGTGCTCCTTCTGCCATAGGCATGGAGTCTTCAGAGCAGACCCCAGCCTAGTCTCCCCTTCACCAGTAGGGTGGTCAAGCTGGAGGTCCTCAAATCCCTCGGTTATTTCATCCACCATCACCCTAGCATATCCTTCTGGAATCGGCCGGCAGTGAAAAGTTGCACCGTGTTCAGTAGGATAAACAAAGCCAACAGCCGGCTTGACCTTCAAATTCATCCATTGCTTCATAAGGTGGCAATTTTGAGACTCCGTGATAGCATCCACGGGATAGCTGGCAGGAGCCGTCAAGGCATGCTCTGGCTGAAGCAGCTCGGTGGAAACCACGCTGATTCTCTGCTGAGATGGCGGGGTAGCTTCGGGGGAAGCTTTGGCAGTACATTTGCTACAATTTGCTTCTCGTTCCTCTATCGCTTGTACCCTTGCTTGCAGCGCCTGCATTTGGGTCTGCTGCACTTTTTTCCTCCTCTCATGGGATTTGTAACCGCCTGCGTCCGGAAACCCAACCTTCCACGGAATGGAGCCTGGCGTGCCTCGTGTCCGTCCAGGGTGCTCAGGATTCCCGAGGGCCATTGTGAGCTCGTCGTTCTCTCTGTCTGGAAAGAACGTCCCTTGCTGCGCTGCTTCGATATAGTGCTGAAGCTTCCTGACTGGTATGTCCATTTGATCGTTCGTCCAAATGCACTTCCCTGTTACAGGGTCCAAGGTTCCGCCAGCCCCGAAGAACCAAGTCCGGCAACGGTCTGGCCAGTTAATTGTCTCTGGTTCGATCCCTTTATCAACCAGATCATTCTCAGTCTTGGCCCACTTAGGCCGGGCTACGAGGTAGCCACCTGACCCCGTGCGATGGTGATGCTTCTTCTTCGCAGCATTTTGCTTGTTTGTCGCCGACATCTTCTTACTCTTTTCCGATGTCTTGTGGGCCACAAATGCGGGCCAGTGATCTCTGATCTTCTCATATCTGCCCTTGAATTCTGGTGTCTCATTATTTTCGACAAACTTATTCAGCTCTTTCTTCCACCTCCTGAATAGTTCTGCCATCCTCTTAAGAGCAAAAGACTTGATTAATTGCTCTTTAACTGGCTTCTCTGGATTATCCTCTGGCGGTAGGGTGAAATTTGACTTCAGCTCAGTCCAAAGATCATTTTTCTGCATATCATTGACATAAGACACCTCAGGGTCTTCTGTAGCCGGCTTAAACCATTGCTGGATGCTGATCGGGATCTTGTCCCTAACCAAAACCCCGCACTGAGCAACAAATGCGCTCTTTGTCCAGAGGGGTTCAATCGGTTAGCCGTCGGGTGCGATTGCTATGATCTCAAACTTTTCATCCGAGCTCAACTTTTTCTTCGGGCCTCGTCTCTTTACCGAAGTTGTGCTCGATCCGGAGGGCTAGAAAAAAGAACAAAGACTTAATTAATATGTGTACATACCAAAACAATGAATGCATCAATTAGCTAGTCAGCAGAAGCTTAACTAATATATATACCTGGCTGAACTCGGTTCGGTCACTGGAGAGGTCATCACGGTCTCCTTCTTGCACCGGCATTGGGTCACCGTAGCCGTCCTCATGGTCTCCTTCTTGCACCGGCATTAGGTCACCGGAGCCATCATAATCAGCTGCTTCCAGACCATCGGTCTCGTTGAGAAACAACGAGCAGATGGCATCACTTCCTCGTGCGATTATGTCCCCCAACAACTCTTCTTGTACTTCGTCTCGGGCGGTGTCCATAGTTTCTACAAATATTCACAACATGGCAATTATTATTCAAACATGACAGATGGATATATTAGTGGAAAAAACATAGAACTAATATTAATTAGTGGCCTCGACGCTGCTTCTCTAGGGTTTGGGGTGGCCTCGACGCTGCTTCTCTAGGGTTTGGGGTGGCCTCGACAACGCTTCAAGGATAAAAAAAGAAGAGGAAGAAGAAAAAAAAGAGGAGAAGAAAGAATAGAGGAGTAAGAACTCCTCTATTCTTTCTTCTCCTCTTTTTTTCTTCTTCTTCCTCTTTTTTTATCATGAACGAGTGTCGTCGAGGGTCACTGAGCGATAGAGTAAACCCTAAATAGCAAGTATCGTGGGTGTGAGATACATGTGGCCATCGGTGTCGGACACTACATCCACGTCCCACAAGTGACGTGGGCGTCGAAGCCCGCGCTACTTGTGGGACGTGGATGTAGTGTCCGACACCGACTGCCACATGTATCTCACACCGAGGATACTTTCTATTTAGGGTTTCCTCTACCGTTCAGCGACCCTGACTCCTCTTTTTTTTCTCTTCTTCTCTTTTTTTTCTTCTTCTTCCTCTTTATTTTATCGGGAACGAGGGTCATCGAGGGTCAGGTTCGCCGAACGGTAGAGGAAACCCTAAATAGAAAGTATCGTCGGTGTGAGATACATGTGGCCGTCGGTGTCAGATACTACATCCACGTCCCACAAGTGACGTGGGCGTCGAAGCCCGCGCCACTTGTGGGACGTGGATGTAGTGTCCGACACCGACGGTACATGTTTCTCACACCGACGATACTTTCTATTTAGGGTTTCTCCTCTACTGCTCGGCGACCCTCGACGACCCTCGTTCCCGATAAAAAAAGAGGAAGAAGAAGAAAAAAAGAGGAGAAGAAAGAATAGAGGAGAAGAACTCCTCTATTCTTTCTTCTCCTCTTTTTTTTCTTCTTCCTCTTCTTTTTTATCCTCTTCTTCCTCTCATGTTCGAGAGGATCGCCGAGGGGTCGGGAGGTTGCCTAGTGTCAAAGGATTCAACAAAACCATGTCTTCATCATTAGGCGAAAGTAACAGGTGCATGATGGTACGAAGCTCTCCAAAGTTATTTTGGAACGGAGTCCCAGATAAGATAATTCACTTTTTGGTACAAAGTTCAGCAAGAACCTTCCAAATATCGTTATTTGGAAGGCCTTTTGCTGAAATTCATACAAAATGGCAAATTATCCTATCCGGGACACCATTCCAAAATAACTTTGGAGGACTTCGTCATGCCCTGGTTACTTCCGGCTAATGATGAAGCCATGGATTTCTTCAATACTTTGACACTAGGAAACCTCTCTCGACCCCTCGGCGATCCTCGACCCCTCGAACCCTCGACGACCCTGGAACCCTCGACCCATAGACGACCCTGGAACCCTCGACCCTTGATCCCTCAACCCTATAGAACCCTCGAAGAAAGGAATAGCTAGAGGAGAAGATCGAAGAAAAAAAAGAAGAAAAGAAGAGGAGAAGAAGAAAGGAATAGTGGAGAAGAAGAGAAAAACGAATATTCTATTTTCTCTTCTTCTCCACTATTCCTTTCTTCTTCTCCTATTCTTTTCCTTCTTTTTTCTTCTTCTTATTTATTTCTCCTCTTCTTCCTCTCCCCTCTCGGCGACCCTAGACCCCCTCTCGACCCTCGACCCCTAGGCGACCGTCGACCCCTCTCTTTTTTTTCTTCCTCTTCTTTTTCATCCTCTTCTTCTTCTACCGCTCGGCGACCCTCGACGACCCTCGTTCCCGAGAAAAAAAAGAGGAAGAAGAAGAAAAAAATGAGGAGAAGAAAGAATAGAGGAGATCTTCTCCTCTATTCTTTCTTCTCCTCTTTTTTTTCTTATTCCTCTTCTTTTTTTATCCTCTTTTTCCTCTCATGTTCGACGACCCTCGACCCCTCGGCGACCCTAGACCCCTCTCGACCCCTCTTCTTCTCCCTCTTCTTCCCTTCTTCCCGCCTCTCTCATGAATGTCCGACGTCCCCCCTCCCCCCCTCATCATCATCTATCATCCCCCCTCTCATGTTCGACGACCCTCGACCCCTTGGCCGCCCTCTCGACACACCCACGACCTAAAATGACCTAAAATGAAAATAACCTAAAATTCACTAAAGTTATCGATGACCCTCTCGACACACCCACGAATAAGAAAATATATCATCTTCTTCATCTCCTCTTCTTTGCATATTCACATAGCCACATGCACATACATAGCCACATACATATTCATCTATGAATAAAAAACATCATAGGTACAATTCATATCGACATTTATACATACATGAAAAAAAATTTATGTACATCGTGAACAAAAAGATCATCGAGCAAAATTATTTTCCATGAACATACATATAGCCACATTCATATAGAACTTTTCTGAACATATATAGATGATTTTCTAAAAATGTAACTTTTGCATATATGAACATATATACACAGAGAAAATACATGCATATATAGCCATATCCATAAACAGAGAGCAGCGGCGGCAATGGGTGGCATCGTCAGCGACGGGGATGGGAAAGGGGGGAGCTCACTGGGGGCGGGCAGCGACAGGGAGGGAGGCCAGCGACGGGAAGGAGGACGGCGGGCTCGGGGATGCCGGCGACGGGGACGGCGTGCGCGGGGCGACACGCGGTGAAGGGGACGATGGGCTCGGGGTGGCACACGGCGACGGGGACGGCCGCGGGCTCGGGGCGGCACACGGCGATGGGGATGAGGAGGCGGGGCTCGGGGTAGGGCGGGCGGCAGTGAGCTCGGGGCAGGGCGGCCAGCAACGGGCAGGAGGGCGCGACGACGACGACAGCGACAGGGTGCGGTGACGGCGACGGGGCAGGGCGCAGTGATGGCAAGCACGCGGGGATGGCGACGGCGACGAGGAGGACGAGAAGCCTGGCGGCGTCAGCGATGGGGAATGGAGCAGTTGGCGAAAATTTCCAAAGTGTGGACTTATATAGCAGAGCCTTTAGTCCTGGTTCGTGGCAGCAACCGGGACTAAAGGTGGGCATTAGTCCCGGTTGGTGCCACCAACCGAGACCAAAGGCCTCTTTTCAGCAGCCCAAAGGGCGGGAAGCGGCGGCCTTTGGTCTCGGTTGGTAGCACCAACCGGGACTAAAGGGGGGCATTGGTCACGGTTTGTGCCACGAACCGTGACCAATGCCCCCCTTTAGTCCCGGTTGGTGCCACCAACCGGGACCAAAGGCCTTGTGTGGCTGCTGCGTCGAAAGTTTAGTCCCACCTTGCTAGTTGAGAGGGGTGCGCAGTGGTTTATAAGCCTCACTGTCGCACCCCTCTCGAGCTCCTCTCCATTGTAGGCTTACGGGCCTAATTGTCACTGCTATGCCTGTGGGCCTACTGGGCCTCCTGCGGGCCTGAATCCTGGCCCTTGGATGGGTTTCTAGTCGTATTCAGTCCGTGGGGGCCCAGTAGGTGGCATTTTTTTGTTTTTTTGTTGCTTTATTTATTTTCTTTTGTTTTTTGCTTTATTTTTTAATTCTTTATGCTTTTAGTTGTAGAAAAATTATAAACTTTTTGTTAATGCCATTAGTTTTCAAATTTGAAAACACTTTTTTTGTTTTTTTGTTTTCTTTGTTGCTTTATTTATTTTATTTTGTTTCTACTTACAACAAAATACTTATTGTTGCTATTTTTATTCCAGTTTTTTTGTTTTGTTTTCTGCATTATTTATTTTCTTTTGTTTTTTGCTTTATTTTTTATTCTTTTTGCTTTTAGTTTTAGAAAAATTATAAACTTTCTGTTAGTGCCATTAGTTTTCAAATTTGAAAACACTTTTTTAGTTTTTTTGTTTTCTTTGTTGCTTTATTTATTTTATTTTGTGATTAACTTTACTATAAAAATAGTTTTTTCCTGTTTTTTGATTTGTTTTTTGCATTATTTATTTTCTTTTGTTTTTTGCTTTAATTTTTAATTCTGTTTGCTTTTACGTTAGCAAAATTATAAACTTTCTGTTAGTGCCATTAGTTTTAGAAAAATTATAAACTTTCTGTTAGTGCCATTAGTTTTCAAATTTGAATAGTTAAAATTTGAATTCTTTGAAAATTGTTTGAATCACAAGTTTGTGATTAACTTACTAAAAAATGAGAATAGATGCGCTTATAGAGAAAATTCAACCTAAATTCCTAGTAAATTTCTATGAATTTTAGAGAAATTCACTATGAATTTAGGTTAAACTTTTCTCTATTAGGGCATCTATTTTCACTTTGAGAGGAGCTCAACAAGGCAGAGAGGGAAGGGCTTATAAACCGGTGTGAGCCCCCTTCGGTTGGCGAGGTGGGACTAAACTCTGTCCACAACGAGGACCAACCCTTTAGTCCCGGTTTGTGGCACAAACCGGGACTAATGGTCATGGGCCAGGGGCGAGGAGAAAAATTATAAACTTTCTGTTAGTGCCATTAGTTTTAGAAAGTTGAAAGTTGGCATGGGCCAGGGACTAATGGTCATGGTATTACGAGGGCCGAACAATAAGACATGAAAGCATTTCAAATGAACTCTGAAAAAGTTGAAAGTTGGCATGGTATCATAATTTTACCCACATAGCATGTGCATGTACAAAACGGACAATGGTAGCATGTTCGTGTGTTACAAAGTTGGCATGGTATCATCATAATAGTTACGGGAGAAAGTCTTCACTTTTTCTTCGCTTGTGTCATTTGCTTATTGCACCGTAACCATGGATAATCTTCATTGTTTATCAGGATGCTTGGGTCAGCCTTGACATTGAAGGGAGGAATTTCATGAAACTTTTCATAATCTTCAGACATGTCTGTCTTGCCGTCCACTCCCAGGATGTCCCTTTTTCCTGAAAGAACTATGTGGCTCTTTGGCTCATCGTATGATGTATTCGCTTCCTTATCTTTTCTTTTTCTCGGTTTGGTAGACATGTCCTTCACATATATAACCTGTGCCACATCATTGGCTAGGACGAACGGTTCATCAGTGTACCCAAGATTTTTCAGATCCACTGTTTTCATTCCGTACTGTGGGTCTACCTGTACCCCGCCGCCTAACAGATTGACCCATTTGCACTTAAACAAAGGGACCTTAAAATCAGGTCCGTAGTCAAGTTCCCATATGTCCACTATGTAACCATAATATGTGTCCTTTCTGCTCTCGGTTGCTGCATCAAAGCGGACACCGCTGTTTTGGTTGGTGCTCTTTTGATCTTGGGCGATCGTGTAAAATGTATTCCCATTTATCTCGTATCCTTTGTAAGTCAATACAGTCAAAGATGGTCCCCTGGACAACAAGTACAACTCATCACAAACAGTGTTGTCACCTCTGAGACATGTTTCCAACCAACTGCTGAAAGTCCTGATGTGTTCACATGAAATCCAGTCGTCGCACTGCTCTGGGTGTTTGGAGCGCAGACTATTCTTGTGTTCATCGACATATGGGGTCACCAAGGTAGAGTTCTGTAGAACTGTGTAGTTTTCTTGAGACCAAGAATATCCGTCCCTGTATATTATTGAGTCTCTTCCAAGAGTGCCTTTTCTAGTCAGTCTCCCCTCATACCACGATTTAGGGAGACCTATCTTCTTAAGGCCAGGAATGAAGTCAACACAAAACCCGATAACATCCTCTGTTTGATGGCCCATGGAGATGCTTCCTTCTGGCCTAGCGCGGTTACGGACATATTTCTTTAGGACTCCCATGAACCTCTCAAAGGGGAACATATTGTGTAGAAATACGGGCCCCAGGATGACAATCTCGTCGACTAGATGAACTAGGACGTGCATCATGATATTGAAGAAGGATGGTGGGAACACCAGCTCGAAACTGACAAGACATTGCGCCACATCACTCCTTAGCCTTGGTATGATTTCTGGATCGATCACCTTCTGAGAGATTGCATTGAGGAATGCACATAGCTTCACAATGGCTAATCGGACGTTTTCCAGTAGAAGCCCCCTGAATGCAACCGGAAGCAGTTGCGTCATAATCACGTGGCAGTCATGAGACTTTAGGTTCTGAAGCTTTTTCTCTGGCATATTTATTATTCCCTTTATATTCGACGAGAAGCCAGTCGTGACCTTCATACTGAGTAGGCATTCAAAGAAGATTTCTTTCTCTTCTTTCGTAAGAGCGTAGCTGGAAGGACCTTTATACTGCTTCGGAGGCATGCCGTCTTTTTCGTCCAAACGTTGCAGGTCCTCACATGCCTCAGGTGTATCTTTTGTCTTCCCATACACGCCCAAGAAGCCTAGCAGGTTCACGCAAAGGTTCTTCATCACGTGCATCACATCGATTGAGGAGCGGACCTCTAGGTCTTTCTAGTAGGGTAGGTCCCAAAATATAGATTTCTTCTTCCACATGGGTGCGTGTCCCTCAGCGTCATTCGGAACAGCTAGTCCACCGGGACCCTTTCCAAAGATTACGTAGTGTAAATCATTGACCATAGAAAGCACGTGATCACCGGTGCGCATGGCGGGCTTCTTCCGGTGATCTGCCTCGCCTTTGAAATGCTTGCCTTTCTTTCGACATTGATGGTTGGTCAGAAGAAATCGACGATGGCCCAGGTACACATTCTTCCTGCATTTGTCCAGGTATATACTTTCAGTGTCATCTAAACAGTGCGTGCATGCGTGGTATCCTTTGTTTGTCTGTCCTGAAAGGTTACTGAGAGCGGGCCAATCGTTGATGGTCACGAAGAGCAACGCCTTAAGGTTAAATTCCTCCTGTCTGTGCTCATCCCACGTACGTACACCGTTTCCATTCCACAGCTGTGAAAGTTCTTCAACTAATGGCCTTAGGTACACATCAATTTCATTGCCGGGTTGCTTAGGGTGTTGGATGAGAACTGGCATCATAATGAACTTCCGCTTCATGCACATCCAAGGAGGAAGGTTATACATACATAGAGTCACGGGCCAGGTGATGTGATTGCTGCTCTGCTCCCCGAAAGGATTAATGCCATCCGCACTTAAAGCAAACCATACATTCCTTGGGTCTTTTGCAAACTCATCCCAGTACTTTCTCTCAATTTTTCTCCACTGCGACCCGTCAGCGGGTGCTCTCAACTTCCCATCTTTCTTTCGGTTCTCACTGTGCTGTCCCATCAACTTGGCATGCTCTTGGTTTCTGAACAGACGTTTCAACCGTGGTATTATAGGAGCATACCACATCACCTTCGCAGGAACCCTCTTCCTGGGGGGCTCGCCGTCAACATCACCAGGGTCATCTCGTCTGATCTTATGCCGCAATGCACCGCGTACCGGGCATGCGTTCAGATCCTTGTATGCACCGCGGTAGAGGATGCAGTCATTAGGGCATGCATGTATCTTCTCCTCCTCCAATCCTAGAGGGCATACGACCTTCTTTGTTGCGTATGTACTGTCGGGCAATTCGTTATCCTTTGGAAGCTTCTTCTTCAATATTTTCAGTAGTTTCTCAAATCCTTTGTCAGCCACAGCATTCTCTGCCTTCCACTTCAGCAATTCCAGTATGGTACCGAGCTTTGTGTTGCCATCTTCGCAATTGGGGTATAACCCTTTTTTGTGATCCTCTAACATGCGATCGAACTTCAGCTTCTCCTTTTGACTTTCGCATTGCGTCCTTGCATCGACAATGACCCGGCGGAGTTCATCATCATCGGGCACATCATCTGGTTCCTCTTGATCTTTAGCAGCTTCACCCGTTGCAGCATCATTGGGCACATCGTCTCGTTCCTCTTGATCTTCACCAGCTCCCCCCGTTGCAGCATCACCGTATTCAGGGGGCACATAGTTGTCATCGTACTCTTCTTCTTCGCCGTCTTCCATCCTAACCCCTATTTCTCCGTGCCTCGTCCAAACATTATAGTGTGGCATGAAACCCTTGTAAAGCATGTGGGAGTGAAGGATTTTCCGGTTAGAGTAAGACCTCGTATTCCCACATTCAGTGCATGGAGAACACATAAAACCATTCTACTTGTTTGCCTCAGCCGCATCGAGAAACTCATGCACGACCTTAATGTACTTGCGGGTGTGTCTGTCACCGTACATCCATTGCTGGTTCATCTGCGTGCATTATATATAATTAAGTGTCCAAATTAATAGAAGTTCATCATCACATTAAAACCAAAGTGCATACATAGTTCTCATCTAACAACATTTAGCTCTCCAGAGCATCTAATTAATTAAACCATACATTGAAACTATGTAAAACAGTTCAATGTGAAAACAAATGCTATAATCGCAACCAAGATAACAATTGATCCAACGGCATAATGATACCAAGCCTCGGTATGAATGGCATATTTTCTAATCTTTCTAATCTTCAAGCGCATTGCATCCATCTTGATCTTGTGATCATCGACGACATTCGCAACATGCAACTCCAATATCATCTTCTCCTCCTCAATTTTTTTATTTTTCCTTCAACAAATTGTTTTCTTCTTCAACTAAATTTAACCTCTCGACAATAGGGTCGGTTGACATTTCCGATTCACATACATCCTACATAAAAAAAATCTTTGTCACATTGGTCGGCATAATTTTCATAAACAATAAATGAACCAATAGTTATAAAGATAATATATATACCACATCCGAATCATAGACAGGACGAGGACCGACGGGGGCGGATACCAAAATCATCGCACTATATAAGATGCAATAATAAAAGTAAGAAAATAATACAAGTATCTACGTAAACATACAAGTAAGAATATTTTTCCTTTCAGAAAGAAGATAAAACAAGAGGCTCACCACGGTGGTGCTAGCAATGAGCTCGGCGCGGGTGATCGACGGCGGTGAAGATGGGGACGGGGCATGATGGACCGCTAAACCTAGACAAATATTATGGAAAATGGAGCTTGGAGGTCGAGCTTGGAGAGGAGAAAGCTTAATTAGTGTGGCTCAGGCATTCCATCGAACACCTTGTGTGCATAGGAGGTGAGCTAGAGCACCACCAAGCCCTCTCCCCCTCGGCCAGAGAAAAACAGGGCACTGGGGTGCTCTGCTCATGAGCGAGGGGTATATATAGGCACCGCATTGGTCCCGGTTGGTGACATGAGCCGGGACTAAAGGGGAGCCTTTGGTCCCGGTTCAAGCCACCAACCGGGACCAATGGTGGTGGGCCAGGAGTGAGGCCCATTGGTCCCGGTTCATCCCACCAACCGGGACCAAAAGGTCTAGATGAACCGGGACCAATGGCCCACGTGGCCCAGCCGGCCCCCTGGGCTCACGAACCGGGACCAATGCCCATATTGGTCCTGGTTCGTGATCCCATGGGGCTGGCCGGGCCCCTGGGCCCACATTGGTCCCGGTTCTGGACTAAACCGGGACTAATGGGCTAACCCGGCCTGGGCCAAAGCCCTGTTTTCTACTAGTGATACCAGATACTAATGGCGCACCACAGGTGCGCCATTAGTAAAAAATACTAATGGCGTGATACTAGTGGCCCACCTGTAGTGCGCCATTAGTAGGCAAAACAGGTGCGCCACTAGTAGGCCTTTTCCTAGTAGTGTAAGGTGCGCACGATTCTAGGCCAACCCCTTGTGATGTCTGCCCGTCCATCTTTCACTGTCTTCATTAGGACTTCTCGATGCTCATTGTAGTCTGGATGAAATACTTTAACCTTCATTGTGTGTCCACCAATCATGTACTTTGCGAGGTAATCTTGAGTGAACTTCTTTGGGAACCACTGGGAACGAAAAAGATTCAGACGTTGTTGTCTAACAACTCATTATGGGCAGTAAAAAGAGAAGGCTGCAGAGTTTGTAGTTACCATCCTATAGCTCACTATTGTGTTGGATAGAGCATAAACAAATAATTTGCTTGCCACGATTCGTATCTTTTTGCTAATAATCCTTATCAGTTTCCTCACTTGATGCTTGTTCATCAATATCTCATTGCCCCATATGCAAAAAGGGTCGATGCATGGACCCTTGCCAAGGGCATATGTACCTACAAGCAACAAGTCAATATTAGAAGCTAACTAGTGTCCAGGCCTGGATCTATATGCACTACATTATGGCACGACGGGGGGAGTACAAGCTGAGGGATGAAGCTAACCTCGGCGGAAAATGGTGGCCACTCCCGTTGTTGTCCTGCATAAGTAGTGGAAAGGCATGATAAGTGCAGCAATCTTAACATCAAACAAACATAGCAAAGGTAAACAACATCATCTCCAAATGATAGCTTGAATGTGTTGGTTTCAGCATGCTATTAAAGCAGATATAAAATGGAAGGCAATGTTACTGAAAGCAGGCTTAACAGCCATCAAAGATTGCAATTCAAACTGGTATTGTTGAAAATGAATAGAATGTAGGTAATGCTTAAACATCACATTGGATAAATGTGTAAAACTGAAATAAAGGGCATGTGTTAACTACACCAGGAATAACTAGAACCAAATATAGCCATTCAAACTGGTGTTGATGTAGTTGAGCGGCACAGTTCCGACTTGCACATAATGAACCACACATTGTGAATGACTGAAATAAACAAGGCATAAATGACCAGTATAAGCCACTGAAAACTGGACAGAGTCTCACTTCAACCAACCTAACAAGCAAATACAGATAAACAGGGCATATGCTTGAAAACTGGACAAATGCTCACTTCAACCAACCTAACAAGCAGATAAAGATAAACAAGGCATCTGCTTGATAACTGGAGAAATGCTAAAAAAAGCAACCTAACAACCAAATACAGATAAACAAGGCATCTGCTCGATAACTGGACAAATGCTAAAAAAGCAAGCTAACAACCAAATACAGATAAACAAGGCATCTGCTTGATAACTGGACAAATACTCACTTCAACCAAACTAAGAGCCAAATACAGATAAACAAGGCATCTGCTTGATAACTGCACTCCAACCAACCTAACAACCAAATACAGATAAACAAGGCATCTACTCACTATAAACAACCAAATATAGCCATTCGTGAAACTAAAGTGGACAATTCATACTTGAATATCACATAGACCTATTGAACAATACATTTTTGCATAACTGAAATAATTAAACACGGCACAGTTAAAGCACCGCATGGAAAATGCTACTAAAACAAAGGGTACGGGTTGGCAAGCTAGAAAAGGTAATATTTGCTGATAGAATGTTGCCTCACATTTCATGGACGGGATCCTTCTAGTTTGAAGAGCACAGACCCAAGGTGCGCTCTCTTATGTCACAGATGGGATGTTTCACCTTGGAAGAACCTTCGTGGGTGCCCTCCTCATGGTCGTGGTCTTGGTCGATGAGATCTGACTTGGCAATTGAGGATCCCAAGCCGCCACCGTAGAACGTGTCCTTCATAAGTGACCTCGATGGCGTATAAAGCATGCAAATCCTTGACCGCTTGGCAGAGGAGATTAGCGACAGGGCCGTCGAAGAGATCGACGGTGGTTGAACTAGAGGGGTTGGGGATGGACAACTTAACTTGTGACATAGCCCGCGTGACGCCATCGGTGTGGACGAGCTTGATGTCGTATCCAGCTTTCCCAAGATACAGTAATACGCTAGCCCGCTGACATGAAGCCTTCGGCATGGCAATGTAGTGATACGTCTCCATCGTATCTACTTTTCCAAACACTTTTGCCCTTGTTTTGGACTCTAACTTGCATGATTTGAATGGAACTAACCCGGACTAACGTTGTTTTCAGCAGAATTGCCATGTTGTTATTTTTGTGCAAAAATAAAAGATCTCGGAATGACTTGAAAATCAACGGAGAATATTTTTGTAATATATAAAAATACTAGCGAAAGAATCAAGGCCAGGGGCCCACACCCTATCCATGAGGGTGGGGCGCACCTACCCCCCTGGGCGCACCCCCCTGCCTCATGGGCCCCCTGGTGCTCCACCGACCTCAACTCCAACTCTATATATTCACGTTCAGGGAGAAAAAAATCAGAGAGAAGGATTCATCATGTTTTACGATATGGAGCCGCCGCCAAGCCCTAATCTCTCTCGGGAGGGCTGATCTGGAGTCCGTTCGGGGCTCTGGAGAGGGGAATCCATCGCCATCATCATCATCAACCTTCCTCCATCACCAATTTCATGATGCTCACCGCCGTGCGTGAGTAATTCCATCATAGGCTTGCTGGACGGTGATGGGTTGGATGAGATTCATCATGTAATCGAGTTGGTTTTGTTAGGGTTTGATCCCTAGTATCCATTATGTTCTGAGATTGATGTTTCTATGACTTTGCTATGCTTAATGTTTGTCACTAGGGCCCGAGTGCCATGATTTCAAATCTGAACCTATTATGTTTTCATGAATATATGTGAGTTCTTGATCCTATCTTGCAAGTCTATAGTCACCTATTATGTGTTATGATCCGTTAACCCCAAAGTGACAATAATCAGGATACTTACTGGTGATGACCATAGTTTGAGGAGTTCATGTATTCACTAAGTGTTAATGCTTTGTTCCAGTACTCTATTAAAAGGAGACCTTAATATCCCTTGGTTTCCAATAGGACCCCGCTGCCACGGGAGGGTAGGACAAAAGATGCCATGCAAATTCTTTTCCATAAGCACGTATGACTATATTCGAAATACATGCCTACGTTACGTTGATGAACTGGAGCTAGTTCTGTGTCACCCTATGTTATAACTGTTGCATGAGGAATCACATCTGACATAATTATCCATCATTGATCCAATGCCTACGAGCTTTTCACATATTGATCTTTGCTTAGTTACTTTACCGTTGCCACTGTTACAATCACTACAAAACTGCTATTGTTACTTTTGCCACCGTTACCATTGCTTCCATACTACTTTGCTACTAAATACTTTGCTGTAGATATTAAGTCTTTCAGGCGCGGTTGAATTGACAACTCCACTGTTAATACTTGAGAATATTCTTTGGCTCCCCTTGTGTCGAATCAATAAATTTGGGTTGAATACTCTACCCTCGAAAACTGTTGCGATCCCCTATACTTGTGGGTTATCAAGACTATTTTCTGGCGCCGTTGTTGGGGAGCATAGCTATATTCTTTGAGTCAATTGGGATTTATATCTGATGATCACTATGAAGAACTTGAAAGATAAAAGAACCAAGATTTTCCCTCAACTACGAGGGGAGGTAAGGAATTGCCATCTAGCTCTGCACTTGATTCACCTTCTGTTTTGAGTAGACTTGCGACACCCACTCCTGCTATTCGTTCTGATATGTCGCATGTTATTGATGATGCCACTTATGCTTTGCATGATACTTATGATGAAACTACTTCTATGCTTGATAATACTGTGCCACTAGGTGAATTTCTTGATGAACAACTTGCTAGAGTTAGAGAGGATGAAATTATTGAAATTGATAATATTGATGAAAGTGATGATGAAGATTCTCACCCTAGATATGAATTGCATGTTGTGCCTGAGGGTTATGCTATGGATGAAGAAATTGCTAGAGATTTTTTAGCTTGCAATGATAGATATGATCTTAAGAAACTATTAGCTAAGCTGAAAGAAAAGACTTTGAATGCTAGAATGAAACCTGACCCTGCTTTTGCTACTTCACCTATCTGTGTTACTGATAAGGATTATGAATTCTCTGTTGATCCTGATATAATTAATTTGGTTGAATCTAATCCTTTTCATGGCTATGAATCTAAAACTATTGTGGCACATCTTACTAAATTAAATGATATAGCCACCATGTTCACTAAAGATGAGAGAACTCGCTACTTTTATATGCTTAAAATATTTCCATTCTCATTAAAGGGTGATGCTAAGATATGGTTTAATTCTCTTGATCCTGGTTGTGTGCGTAGTCGCCAGGATATGATCTATTACTTCTCTGCTAAATATTTCCCTGCTCATAAGAAACAAGCTGCTTTAAGGGATATATACAACTTTGTGCAAATTGAAGAAGAGAGTCTCCCACAAGCTTGGGGGAGGCTTCTCAAGTTACTTAATGCTCTGCCTGATCATCCTCTCAAGAAAAATGAAATACTTGATATCTTTTATAATGGACTAACCGATGCTTCCAGAGATTACCTAGATAGTTGTGCTGGTTCTGTTTTCAGGGAAAGAACACCGTATGAAGCTGGAATTCTATTGAATAATATGTTGACAAATGAAAATAATTGGACACTTCCTGAGCCAACACCTGAGCCTATTCCTAAACTAACTCCGAAGAAAAGAGGTGTTCTATTTCTCAATCCTGAAGATATGCAAGAGGCAAAGAAATCTATGAAAGAAAAGGGTATTAAAGCTGAAGATGTTAAGAATTTACCTCCTATTGAAGAAATACATGGTATTAATTTACCGCCTGTCGAAGAAATGCATAATTTTAATCCATCTCCTATTGAAGAAACACATGGTCTTGATAATCCGACACGGGTAGTAAAGGTAAATTCTCTCTTACTAAGTTTGCTAGCCCATGCTTCGATGAGTTTGATAAATTTATGGTTAAGCAAGAAAACTTCAATGCTTATTTTGGTAGACAATTGAAATACAATTCAAATATGCTTGAACACTTGGGTGATTATATGGCTAATGTCAAAGGTGAACTTAAACTTATTAGTTAACATGCTTCTATGGTTACCACTCAAGTAGAACAAGTACTTAAAGCTCAAAATGATTTGCTCAATGAATTGAATAGTAAGAATAATGATTATGCTGTTAGAGTGGCTACTAGAACTAGTAGAATGACTCAGAAAGCTCTGTATCTTGAAGGCCACGCTAAGAGAATTGAGAAAGATTCTCAGAGAAATAATATAGATGCACCTAGTCCTTCTAAAAGGAAGAAAAAGAAAAATGATAGGACTTTGCATGCTTCTAGTGAACCTATTGCTGAAACACCTAAGAATCCAAATGATATTTCTATTTCTGATACCGAAACACAATCTGGTAATGAACCTGAAACTAGTGATAATGTTAATGATAAGGTTCATGATGATGCTCAACCTAGTAATGATAATGATATAGAAATTGAACCTGCTGTTGATCTCGATAACCCACAATCAAAGAATCAACGTTATGATAAGAAAGACTTCGTTGCTAGGAAATATGGTAAAGAAAGAGAACCTTGGGTTCAGAAACCCATGCCTTTTCCTCCCAAACCATCCAAGAAAAAGGATGATGAGGATTTTGAGCGCTTTGCCGAAATGATTAGACCTATCTTTTTGCATATGCGATTGACTGATATGCTTAAAATGAATCCTTATGCTAAGTATATGAAAGATATTATTACTAACAAAATAAAGATACCGAAAGCTGAAATTTCCACCATGCTTGCTAATTATACTTTTAAAGGTGGAATACCAAAGAAACTTGGAGAACCAGGAGTACCCACTATACCATGCTCCATTAAAAGAAACTATGTTAAAACTGCTTTATGTGATCTTGGAGCCGGTATTAGTGTTATGCGTCTCTCTTTATATCGTAGACTTGATTTGAATAAGTTGACACCTACTGTAATATCTTTGCAAATGGCTGATAAATCAACTGCTATACCTGTCTGTATTTGTGAGCATGTGCCTGTTGTGGTTGCAAATGTTACTATTTTAATGGACTTTGTTATTCTTGATATTCCCGAGGACGATAGTATGTCTATTATTCTTGGAAGACCCTTTTTGAATATTATAGGAGCTGTTATTGATTGCACCAAAGGCAATGTCACTTTTCATGTTAATGGTAATGAGCATACGGTACACTTTCCGAGGAAACAACCTCAAGTTCATACTATCAACTCTATTGGAAAATTTTCATCGATTATATTTGGAGGTTTTGAATTTCCTCTTCCTACTGACAAGAAGAAATATGATATTCTTATTACTGGGGATGTGCATATCCCCGTCGAGGTAACCTAGTGTTATTCGAAAATTCTCCGGTTCCATGTTATTCAGAATGAGTTTGTTAACAAGACTTGATCAACCTTGTTAATGGATTCCTTTTGATGATCATGAGATGGATGAAGTTAGAAAACACAACTCTCTGTACCCTCCTTTTACTTTCTGTTATTTATTTTAAATAAAATAAAAATAGTATTTTCTGTCTGTTATCTGAATTATCCGTGTAATATAAAAATACCCCGAAAATAAAAGTTCTCCAAATGTCCTGAAATTTAAAAATGATTTTTCTGGAATATTTGAGATTATTTGGCACCGAGAACACAACACGGGGGGCATCCACCTGGCCACGAGGGTGGAGGGCGCGCCCTACCCCCCTGGGCGCACCCCCCCGCCTCGTGGTCCCACGGTGGCCCTCCTCCACTTATTCCTGCACCCAGACACTCCTTCTTCCTCCCACAAACAAGAATATCCAGCTCAAGCATGAGTTCTAGCTCATTTTGCTGTGATTTTCGATCTCCTTGCTCAAAGCACCTCTCACAAAACTGCTTGGGGGGATTGTTCCTTGGTATATGACTCCTCCATTGGTCTAATTAGTTTTTGTTCTAGTGCTTTATTCATCGCAAATTTATGATGCCTAGGTGACTATGTTCTTGAGCTTGCATGTCAAATTTATATGGTTCCAAGTAGTTTTGATGCATAATATAGGCTCTAGGCACTTGTAGGAGTAGTTGCTATCAATTTTGTTGAGTTTAGTTTACTTTTACTTGAAGTTACTAAAAATTTCAGAAATTTTTCAGAGGAAGAAATATGCTGAGGAAAATGTACCAAGAGACGCTCCAGTGCGTCCTTGTGGATGGCCTTCAGAGGACTTCATGGATCGAGCGGGAATCAAGGAAGAATTTAACGCATATTTGCGTAACACTGATCTTGTGAGCTTCGAGGCAAAAAAATGCCGCCAGTACCACTATCTCACTAGTTCCTTTGTGAGGAGGTTTGAATTTTCATCTTCACGTAATTCTCCAATTGTCATGTTTGATCTTTATGAAATTTTTTACACTATGGACTTAGAGGATTTTACCACTGCTTGCAAACTTCCACAATGGGGTAGTGTGAGGGAACCTCGCAAATGTGAATTTAGAGATTTTCTTGCTAGTATAACTCTGGGGGAATCTAGAGATATAAGACAAGCTACCATAGGGAGCACTCACTTTCCTACTATACATTATTTTTCTCTCTTCATAGGTAGATGCATTAATGGTAAAGATGAGGCATGTCACATGTGTGTCCCTGACCTCAGTATTCTTAGGAGTGCTGTGTTGGGAGATAAATCTTATAATTTGGGAGCCATTGTTGCACGTAGGTTGCATCTTAACATATTTAATGGAGATTTCTTTGGTGGAATTTATGCAACCTGCTTAGCTGATTTTCTTGGTTTAACTATATGTAATGATGATATTGAATTGCCTCCTGCTTACCTAGACTTTAATGCTATGGTTCACCACCAGTTTGTTGAGAGGAATGAATCACCTCTCCAGTATTGCTTAATCTTTGACAGATGCCGTGCTGTCCGCATTACTCTCCCTGCTCCTGCCTTCTTTGATTATCAGGAAAAAGGAAGATATGTTATTACCAGAGAGGAGGCAGATGAGTATGAGAGGAGGGCGGAGGCCACTCGTCGCCATGCTGCAGCTCAGGAGGCGATAGCCGCAGCATCTCAGTACGACCCCAGCTACAACTATGGATATCCGCCAGGCCTTCCATGGCCATAAACCAACTTAGGCCAAAAGCCTAAGCTTGGGGGAGTACGTATTTCTCATCGGCATTACATTCATGTTCGCACACTCATTGCTAGATGTCGGTGCTCATACTTTTTCATTGTATCATCCATGCTAGTTTATTTCCTTTTTATGCTTTCTTCTTGTGTGCTTGATAAACCTTAAGAAAAACAAAAAAAATAGTTGTAGCTTTTAGCTAAGTTTAAATTTCCATGCTTGTAGTACTAATTAAAAAAAAGAAAACCCAAAAAGATTTCATGTACTTCTTTTTTCTTGTTGGGAGCTTTCCCGTGTAAATAGTTTTATTTCTTTTCTTTTCTTTGGGGGTCGATAGGAGGAGACCATAATTAAATTGTTGAAGTGGCTTTTATATGCATTATTGTTGATCTGACAAAAGAGCCCATATTGCCTTGTCTCTCCTGTTTATTGAATGCTTGCAGATTCCAGCTTAGTCCAATGCACGCGCACTATTATTATTATTATTATCCACATCGTTTGGTCGTGCAAGTGAAAGGCAATTATGACGATATATGATGGACTGACTGAGATGTGAAAAGCTGGTATGAACTCGACCTCTCTTGTTTTTGCAAATATGATTAGTTCATCGTTCCTGATTCAGCCTATTATTAATAAACATGTTTGCAATGACAATTAGATATTATAGTTGCTTATGCCATCCTTAATTAGCTAGGAGCTTATAATGGTTTACCTTGCGTGCCAACATGCTATTAAAATGGTTGTGATGTGGTATGATAGGGTGGTATCCTCCTCTGAATGATTTAAGTGACTTGACTTGGCACATGTTCACACATGTAGTTGAAACAAAATCAACAAAGCCTTAACGATATTTATGTTCATGGTGGATTATATCCTACTCATGCTTGCATTCGGTGTGGATTAATTTTAATGCATGTTCATGACTGTTGTCGCTCTCTAGATGGTCACTTCCCAGTCTTTTTCTAGCCTTCACCTGTACTAAGCGGGAATACTGCTTGTGCATCCAACTCCATAAACCCCAAAGTTATTCCATATGAGTCCACCATACCTACCTATATATGGTATCTACCTGCCGTTCCAAGTAAATTTGTATGTGCCAAACTCTAAACCTTCAAATAATTATCCCATTTTGTATGCTGGAATAGCTCATGTATCAACTAGGGCTGCCCGTATCTTCCATGTTAGGTGATGAGGGAGTCCTGGATTAGGGGGTCTCCCGATTGACGGACTATATCCTTTGGCCGGACTGTTGGACCATGAATATACAAGATTGAAGACTTCGTCCCGTGTCCGGATGGGACTCTCCTTAGCGTGGAAGGCAAACTAGGCAATATGGATATGTAGATCGCCTCCCTTGTAACCGACTCTGTGTAACCCTAGCCTCCTCGGCTGGTGTCTATATAAACCGGAGGGTTTAGTCCGTAGGACAACATACAATCATACCATAGGCTAGCTTCTAGGGTTTAGCCTCTACGATCTCGTGGTAGATCAACTCTTGTAATACTCATATCATCAAGAACAATCAAGCAGGACGTAGGGTATTACCTCCATCAAGAGGGCCCGAAACTGGGTAAACATCGTGTCCCCTGCCTCCTGTTACCATCCGCCTTAGACACACAGTTCGGGACCCCCTACCCAAGATCCATCGGTTTTGACACCGACATTGGTCCTTTCATTGAGAGTTCCACTGTGTCGTCACCGTAAGGCTTGATGGCTCCTTCGATCATCGGTAACGATGCGGTCCAGGATGAGGTTTTCCTCCCCGGACAGATCTTCGTATTCGGCGACTTCGCACTGTGGGCCAATTTGCTTGGCCATCTGGAGTAGATCGAGAGCTATGCCCCTGGCCATCAGGTCAGGTTTGGAAACTTAAACTACACTACCGACATCCGCGGAGACTTGATCTTCAATGGATTTGAGCCCATGCCGGGCGCGCCGCACAGTCACGATGAGCATGATGTAACTCTGCCGTCAGACAGTATTCAGGAGATCGCATCGGCAACTACTCTGGTCGTTAATTCGGAGCAAATCGCGCCAACCAAGAGCGGAGGGATAGACCCCGCCATGGAGGCTGCACTCTCAATGGCGATAGTGCCAGATACTGACTTCACCCCTTACGAGAGCCGTTTCGCCAAACCACTGGATTTGTCTCCGGCCACGGACTCTGAGCCGCCTGCATCCGTGCCCATCGAATCCGACTGGGCGCCGATCATGGAGTTCACCTCCGCGGATATTTTTCAGCACTCGCCTTTCAGCGATGTGCTAAATTCATTAAGGTCTCTCTCCTTATCAGGGGAGCCTTGGCCGAACTATGTCCGGCTAGAATGGGATGCGGATGATGAAGAAATTCGCTACCCGCCCGCCACCCACTTAGTAGCCACTGTCGACGATTTAACCGACATGCTCGACTTTGACTCCGAAGACATCGACGGTATGGACAACGATGCAGGAGATGAATAGGAATCACCGCCCACAGGGCGCTGGACCGCCACCTCATCATATGATGTATACATGGTGGACACCCCCAAAGAAGGCAATGGCGATGAGACAGTGGAGGATGACCCTCCAAGAAGCAACCCAAGCGCCGACGTCAGCGGCGCCGCTCTAAGTCCCGCCATAACAAAAGTAGTGATACCGGCACAGGAGATAATAAAACTCCAGATAGTGCCGAAGACAACCACAACCCCCTCTAGTACGATGTAGAGCGGGAGGATGAACAAGCTAGCCCTCTAGAGCAGGTGGCAGATGGAGAACCAGAAGAGGGCAATTACATGCCTCTCTCCGAAGACGAGGTGAGCCTCGGCAACGAAGAATTCATCGTGCCTGAGGATCCCGTCGAGCAGGAGCGCTTCAAGCATTGGCTTATGGCCCCAGCAAATAGCCTAAAGAAAAAGCAACAACAGCTTCAAGCTGATCAAGACTTGCTAGCAGACAGATGGACCGAAGTCCTTGCGATCGAGGAATACGAACTCGAGCGCCCCTCCAAGAGTCACCCAAAACGTAGGTTGCTACCTCACCTCGAGGAGGAATCATTGAAACCTCATTCACCAGTGTACGATGCGGCTGACCAGCCACCGCGTGGCCGAGCCAAAGAGGCATTTCAGCCTGAAGTTCAGCCTGCACCCCGTGCCACTCAATCAAAAGTACCAAGGACCGGGGAAACACACGGGACCTGCGAGACGTATTGGATAGCAGGGAAAAAGTTGCAAGGTCAATATACGGGTCACGGGCACGCGCGCCAACACGAGACGATGATCGTCGCGCCAGATACACCAAAGGTAAATCCGGCCGTGCCGAATATAGCAAACAAGACTCATATGAACTGCGTCATGATATAGCCCCGCACAGAGGCGCCGCACACCCCCTATGCTTCACTGATGAAGTTATGGATCACGAATTCCCGGAGGGTTTTAAACCCGTTAATATCGAATCATATGATGGTACAACAGATCCCGCTGTATGGATCGAGGATTTCCTCCTTCACATCCACATGGCTCGTGGTGACGATCTACATGCCATCAAGTACCTCCCACTAAAACTCAAAGGACCAACTCGACATTGGCTGAATAGCTTGCCAGCAGACTCCGTCTGCAGTTGGGAGGATTTGGAAGACGCATTCCTTGACAACTTCCAGGGCACTTATGTGCGACCACTGGATGCTGATGACTTGAGCCATATAACTCAGCTGCCAGGGGAATCCGCCAGGCAATTATGGACACGGTGTCTATGTGGCATTCAAGCATAACATCCGTGACGAGTGGCTTGCCCGCCACCTTGGCCAGGAGAAGCCGAAGTCTATGGCAGCCCTGACGACACTCATGACCGGCCTTTGCATGGGCGAGGATAGCTGGCTGGCTCGCAGCAACAACAAATCAAGTAATCTGGGCACTTCGGATACCAAAGATGCCAATGACAGACCACACCGTAACAGACCAAAGAGCCGCAACAAAGGCGATAACACCGATGACACGACAGTCAATGCCGGATTCAGTGGCTCTAGATCCGGTCAGCGGAAAAAGCCATTTAAAAGAAGTACTCTGGCTCCGTCCAGTTTGGATCGCATACCGGATCGCTCGTGTCAAATCCACGGCACCCCCGACAAGCCAGCCAATCACACCAACAAACAATGTTGGGTGTTCAAGCAGGCCGGCAAGTTAAATGCTGAAAGCAAGGACAAGGGGCGGCATAGTGATGACGAGGAGGAGCCCCAGCCGCCGAACACGGGAGGACAGAAGGGGTTCCCCCCACAAGTGAAGACAGTGAACATGATATACGCAACCCACATTCCCAAGAGGGAGCGGAAGCGCGCACTAAGGGACTGATACGTCTCCAACGTATCTATAATTTTTGATTGCTCCATGCTATATTATCTACTGTTTTGGACTATATTGGGCTTTATTTTCCACTTTTATATTATTTTTGGGACGAGCCTATTAACCGGAGGCCCAACCCAGAATTGCTGTTTTTTTGCCTATTTCAGTGTTTCGGATAAACGGAATATCACACGGAGTCCAAACGGAAGAAAATCTTTGGAAACGTGATTTTCTCACGAACGTGATCCAGGAGACTTGGACCCTACTGCAAGGGATCAAAGAGGTGGTCACGAGGGTGGGGGGTGCCCCACCTAGGGCGTGCCCCTGCCTCATGGGCCCCTCGGTGCTCCACCGACGTACTCCTTCCTCCTATATATACACACGTACCCCCAAACAATCAGAACAGGAGCCAAAAACCTAATTCCACCGCCGCAACTTTCTGTATCCATGAGATGCCATCTTGGGGCCTGTTCCGGAGCTCCGCCGGAAGAAGGCCGTCATCACGGAGGGCTTCTACATCATCCTAGTCCCTCCGATGAAGTGTGAGTAGTTTACCTCAGACCTTCGGGTCCATAGTTAGTAGCTAGATGGCTTATTGTCTCTCTTTGAATCTCAATACAAAGTTCTCCCCCTCTCTCGTGGAGATCTATTCGATGTAATCTTCTCTTTGCGGTGTGTTTGTTGAGACCAATTAATTGTGGGTTTAGGATCAAGTCTATCTATGAATAATATTTGAATCTTCTCTGAATTCTTTTATGTATGATTGATTATCTTTGCAAGTCTCTTCGAATTATCCGTTTGGTTTGGCTAACTAGATTGGTAGTTCTTGCCATGGGAGAAGTGCTTATCTTTGGGTTCGATCTTGCGATGTCCTTACCCAGTGACAGAAGGGGCAGCAAGGCACGTATTATATCGTTGCCATCGAGGATAACAAGATGGGGTTTATTTCATATTGCATGAATTTATCTCTCTACATCATGTCATCTTGCTTAAGGTGTTACTCTGGTTTTTAACTTACTACTCTAGATGCATGCTGGATAGCGGTCGATGAGTGGAGTAATAGTAGTAGATGCAAAATTGTTTCGATCTAGTTGTCACGGACGTGATGCCTATATACATGATCATGCCTAGATATTCTCATAATTATGCTCAATTCTATCAATTGCTCAATAGTAATTTGTTCACCCACCGTAGAATACTTATGCTCTTGAGAGAAGCCACTAGTGAAACCCATGGCCCCCGGGTCTATTCTCATCATATCAATCTCCATCACTTTTATATTGTTTTGCTATTTACTTTGCTTTTACTTTTTAATTTGCATCTTTATATCAAAAATACCAAAAATATTCTATCTATCAGATCTCACTCTCGTAAGTGACCGTGAAGGGCTTGACAACCCCTAATCGCGTTGGTTGCGAGTAGCTATCGCTTTGTGCAGGTACGAGGGACTTGAGCGTGGGCTCCTACTGGATTGATACCTTGGTTCTCAAAAACTGAGGGAAATACTTACGCTACTCTGCTGCATCACCCCTTCCTCTTCGGGGAAAACCAACGCAAGCTCAAGACGTAGCAAGAAGGATTTCTGGGACCATTGCCGGGTATTCTACGCAAAAAGTCAATATACCAAGTACCCATCACAATCCCTATCTCTCGCATTACATTATTTGCCATTTGCCTCTCATTTTCCTCTCCCCCCAATTCACCCTTGCCGTTTTATTTGCACTCTCTCTCTATCCTCCCTCTCTGTTTGCCTCTTTTGTCCGCTTGCTTTTTGTTTGCTCGTGTGTTAGATTGCTTGTTTGTTGCGATGGCTCAAGATACTACTAAATTGTGTGACATCACCAATACCAATAATAATGATTTCCTTAGAACTCCGATTGCTCCTCTTACCGATGCTGAATCTTCTGAAATTAATACTGCTTTGTTGAATCTTGTTATGAAAGATCAAGTCGCCGGCCTTCCTAGTGAAGATGCCGCTACTCATCTGAATAGCTTCGTTGATTTATGTGATATGCAAAAGAAAAAAGATGTGAATAATGATGTCGTTAAATTGAAGCTATTTCCTTCTTCGCTTAGAGATCGTGCTAAAGCTTGGTTTTCGTCTTTGCCTAAGAATAGTATAGATTCATGGAACAAGTGCAAAGATGCTTTTATCTCTAAGTATTTTCCTCCCTCTAATATCATCTCTCTTAGAAACGATATAATGAACTTTAAACAATTTGATCATGAACATGTTGCACAAGCTTGGGAGAGAATGAAATTAATGATACGTAATTGCCCTACTCATGGTTTGAATTTGTGGATGATTATACAAAACTTTTATGCCGGATTGAATTTTGCTTCTAGAAATATTTTAGATTCGGCCGCGGGAGGCACTTTTATGGAAATCACTTTAGGAGATGCTACTAAACTCCTAGATAATATTATGGTTAATTATTCTCAATGGCATACTGAAAGAACTTCTAATAAAAAAGTGCTTGCGATAGAAGAAATTAATGTGTTGAGTGGAAAGATGGATGAACTTATGAAATTATTTGCTACTAAGAGTGTTTCTTCTGATCCTAATGATATGCCTTTGTCTACTTTGATTGAGAATAATAATAAATCTATGGATGTGAATTTTGTTGGTAGGAATAATTTTGGTAACAACGCTTATAGAGGGAATTTTAATCCTAGGCCATATCCTAGTAATCCTTCTAATAATTATGGGAATGACTACAACAACTCTTATGGAAATTATAATAATATGCCCTCTGATTTTGAATCTAATATTGAAGAATTTATTTCTTCGCAAAAGAATTTTAATGCTATGATTGAAGAAAAATTGCTTAAGGTTGATGATTTGGCTAGAAACGTTGATAGAATTGCTCTTGATGTTGATGCTTTGAAACTTAGATCTATTCCACCTAAGCATGATATTAATGAGTCTCTAAAAGCCATGAGAATTTCAATTGATGACTGTAAGGAAAGAACTGCTAGGATGCGTGCTTCCAAAGATGCCTTTATTAATGTGTGTTCTTCCAATTCCTATGAAAATCAAGATGAAGATCTAAAAGTTATTGATGTGTCTCCAATTAAATCTTTATTTTTCAATATTAATCTTGATGAAACTGAATATGATCTTCCTTTACCTAGAAGGCGTTCTAAAAATTCAGAGTATTTAGATTTTAATGATGAAATTGATGAAAGTGGGATTGAAAGAAATAAAAATCTAGATGTTGCTAAACCCACTATATTGGATTTCAAGGAATTTAAAATATGAAAGTTGCTCTTTGATTGATTGTATTTCCTTGTTGCAATCCGTGCTAAATTCTCCACATGCTTATAATCGAAATAAAGCCTTCACCGAACATATTGTTGATGCCTTGATGAAATCTTATGAAGAAAAACTTGAATTGAAAGTTTCTATCCTAGAAAACTCTATGATGAGTGGGAACCAACTATTAAAATTAAAATTAAAGATCATGAGTTTTATGCTTTGTGTGATTTGGGTGCTGGTGTCTCTACTATTCCCAAGACTTTGTGTGATTTACTAGATTTCCTTAACTTTGATGATTGCTCTCTAAACTTGCATCTTGCGGATTCCACTATTAAGAAACTTATGGGAAGGATTAATGATGTTCTTATTATTGCAAATAGGAACTATGTGCCCGTAGATTTCATTGTTCTTGATATAGATGGCAATCCTTCTTGCCCTATTATTCTTGGTAGACCTTTCCTTAGAACGGTTGGTGCGATTATTGATATGAAGGGAATATTAGATTTTCAATTTCCATTAAAAAAAGGGCATGGAACACTTCCCAGAAAGAAAATAAAATTACCATATGAAACTATCATGAGAGCCACTTATGGATTTCCTACCAAAGATGGCAATACCTAGATCTATTCTTGCTCGTTATGCCTAGCTAGGGGCGTTAAACGATAGCGCTTGTTGGGAGGCAACCCAATTTTATTTTTATTCCTTGCTTTTTGCTCCTGTTTAGTAATAAATAAATTATTTAGCCTCTGTTTTGGTTGTGTTTTTTGTGTTTAATTAGTGTTTTTGCCAAGTAGAACCGTTGGGAAGACTTGGGGAAAGTCTTGTTGAACTTGCTGTAAAAAACAGAAACTTTAGCGCTCATGACAACTGCTGTCATTTTTATTTTAAGAGTGCTATTTAGCTAATTCTTTTTTCAGATGATTAATAGATAAATTCCTCACTTCCAGAAATTTATTTTAGAATTTTTTGGGTTCCAGATCTTGCGCTAGCTACAGATTACTACAGACTGTTCTGTTTTCGACAGATTCTGTTTTTCGTGTGTTGTTTGCTTATTTTGATGAATCTATGGCTAGTAAAATAGTTTATAATCCATAGAGAAGTTGGAATACATTAGGTTTAACACCAATATAAATAAATAATGAGTTCATTACAGTACCTTGAAGTGGTCTTTTGTTTTCTTTCGCTAACGGAGCTCACAAGTTTTCTATTTTGAGTTTTGTGTTGTGAAGTTTTCAAGTTTTGGGTGAATTCTTTTGATGGATCATGGAACAAGGAGTGGCAAGAGACTAAGCTTGGGGATTCCCATGGCACCCCCAAGATAATCCAAGGACACCAAAAAGTCAAAGCTTGGGGATGCCCCCGGAAGGCATCCCCTCTTTCGTCCACTTCCATCGGTAATTTACTTGGAGCTATATTTTTATTCACCAACATGATATGTGTTTTGCTTGGAGCGTATTGTATTATTTGTGTCTTTTTTTGTTAGTATGCCACAATCATCCTTGCTGTACACACCTTTTGAGAGAGCCAAACATGAATTAAAATTTGATAGAATACTCTATGTGCTTCACTTATATTTTTTGAGCTAAGTAGTTTTGCTCTATTTGCTTCACTTGGGAGCAACTACAATAGAAAACAGCCTTGTGGTACAAAAATAGAAAAATCTGATCTGGACCGTCGGATCCAACATGGATGGCCCATATTCTAGTGGAGACATCCCAGACACTTAATGGACATTTTATGGAAAACCCCCTGATAATGTATGCATATAAAACATGACTTTTACAGTATGACCCCAACTTTCTCATATTCAATCGTTTTGTCCTCAGTAGATAAGACTAATTTTCAAATCCTCTCAACGTTGAGGCTCCGTCTCACTGATTACCCATTAAAATTGAACTTGTTGGCCCCTGAAAAAATTGTCAATATATATCACAATATTTGCATACAAATAAAATTGAAGTCATCTCATTCAAATATATGTCAAGCTGGACCATGCCACACATAAATCGGTAATCAAATGAACAGAAGTGACTCAAGTAGAAAAATCTATCATCCAAACACAATAGCTCTTATATGCATGAACACAGGAAGCAAAACAGGCAGAACTAATAAGTAGGAACATGCACACAACAGGTTAACAACTATAGTACCATATACAGAATTACGTAATTCTCATCAATTCTCAGCGAGGACTGGTCCATGGTCTACAAGTCTGATACAAACTCAGTGCAAAGCACAGTGGATAGACCACTCAGTTATAGCGGGTTTGGCAGCAAGCAAGACTTGCTCTCTCATCGTAATCTGGCAGCATGGTTATGAGCATCTTCAGAGTTGGTACTTCTTGCTCATGGAGGTTGATGTGCTGGAAAGATGACACCAAACAAAATCTGGATCAGTTTGAGCACAAGACTGTCTCACACATCCATACTTAAAATATTTGATCGGGTATTATTTCCATAGGGGAGATGAAATCTCCTACAGCGTTTTCTCGAATACGTTAGTGGAAAGATGATTGTAATGCAATATAACCAGCTAAATCATTTGGGTATTGTTACTATCTAGAACAAACCTGTTCAAAAAAAATCTAGAAGAAACATTATATGTATTTATGGGAGATTCATTTCTGTAAGGGTCAAAAGGGGACAATACCCATATTTTCATATAATATTTCTTCATAAAACAGAGACCATATAAACTGCTTCTTGAATTGGACATTGCCAACCATGACTACATGTTAACTAGCATGCAGCCACATTTCATTTTAGAATAATTTTGTGGTTGTTCAAGGTCTGGTTGTGTTGACTGCTCATAGAATTTAGGGCGGGGATCTCATATTGCAGGAAATTATGTGAGCCTAGAGCAAAATGGCAGTGAAACCATATACAACTAGAGATGTTCGATGAAGAGTGCTATGTTTGATGAGGTCCCATTTCACTCTTACTCCAATTTAGACAACAACATGATAGTTTCCTACATCTACATAACAAAGCATAAACAGTAAGGAGAAAGAAATGGGTTTGAATTTTTAAAATGGAGTCCTATGACTATTTTTTAGATGTGGATTAATAGTGTTAACAAATAATTTCATGTCATACATTATAGTAAGACAAAAAAGTGGTTCTCTTAGAAGAAAGAAGAATCACAAACCTCTACTGTTGTGTAATATTTTTCATAGAGCATGTCCTTGCATCATGGAATACCACTTTCTTACAAATGCTGCATTTGCGTGCGACTTTTTGATGAATTCCCGGCCTTCTTTTCTTGTCACCAGATCCACCCCTCACACCATCCCTGTGCCCCTTTATTCTAGAGCATGTGCCCCTTGCATTGATATCAATAGGTGTGAGGATGGTGACGTCCTTTGGAATGATGCTACCAATAAATGACTCCTCATTTTCTTGCGTATCGCATGGTACGACCAGTACTAGCTGCCTCAAACCCAACTCAGCCTTGCACAAGCTGGTGTGGAGAAATTCAACTCCTTCCATGGAGCACTTAGCAGTCCGTATGAGATCTTCTAGCTTATTCCTGACAGCAAATATCTTTCTTCTCACAGCCATGTCAACTGGGTCAATGAAATTCTCTTCAAGTACGTTTCCTTCCACATCAAACATAATGTCCCTAGGAAAAAAAATCACATCATGACATATGTCAAGGCAAATAAGCATTAACTCTTCTAAATCTAAATTGCAAGAACATATGTCAAGGCAAATAAGCATTAACTCTTCTAAATCTAAATTGCAAGAAATATACCTTTTGCAATTTTTCTCCCACCGCTTGAGAACATAAAGTCTAGGTAATTCATTTATTTTTGCACCCCTCAGTACTCGGATAATGTGGTGGCACACAATTCCTTTGGACTCGAAAAGCTTGCAAGAACACTTAGCAACCATGGTTGTTGTATCATAACACACTTCTCTAATCTTGTTGTATTGGTCGCTAACAAACATTACTTTAATACCCTCACCATTTGTTGTGTTTTGAACATCACAATCATCCCTTGCAGCAAGCACCTGAGCCTGAAACAATTCAAAAATCTCATGTGTGAATACCTATAGGAGAAATCCCACCCATTGCTTTAAGAAATGCCTTGAACAACCAAACATAAGATTCTTTTGTCTCATGAAGTAGAAACCCCATCCCAAAAAAGACACTTTGCATATGATGGTTTACTCAAGTGAAGGGTGCAAAGGTGTATTCATATTGGTTAGTGCTGTATGTTGAATCAAAAGAGAGCACATCATTGAAATGACCATAATTTTTCCTACTTGTCGCATCTGTCCAGAACAAACGGAGCAATGTACCAACCTCGTCAACTTCATACTTAAAGAAAAAAACAGGATTGAGAGCCTTCAATCTACCAAGTTGGTCGACTAGCATTTGAGAATCACAATTTTTTATTTTATTCTTCAATACACCATAGTGATTTTGTAGGTCCTTTTGTGTGCAGCCAACATGGTCAAAACCCCCTGCACTAACATGCAGAAACCTATATGCTAAGGCGGTACCGATACTAGCTTTCTGGCAATCATGGAGTGTTGACTTCACTCTCTCACTAACTTGTCGATTAGATCTAATCAAGTGTTGCTAGCTAGGTGGCGCAAAAGGGTGATTGTGATATTCATTGAGTGAAGCTACCTTATATTTGCCATCACTTTCCTGGGTGACATAGATAAAAGCTTCACAACCACATCTAGTCAATTTCACCTTTCTCCTTTTCTTTGAAGGGTCAACAACAACCATACCTTTCTCAGGCCGAAAGCCTTCTTTTGCACACAAGAAGCGCTTCCATTGAAGCACATTATTGGTGACCTTTTGCTGACCAAGACGTACACCAAATCCAACATTGTGTGCATATGTCCTATAAAACTCCAGGACCGAGCCAATATCATCAAATAGCATCCCTACTTTAGGCTTCAATTCCTCGTGTGTAGCGACCTGACCCGAATGGATCAAGTCTCTATGCTTAAGTGTCATCCCTGGATCGGTATGCTGACACACACAGTACTCGAGGATTTATAGCAAAGGTAAATCACATGTAAAAGTAACGTAAATACTATTACCTCAAATCCAAAATAGCGTAAGTAACAAGGTTGTGGATTCCCATCAACACCAACGGCAAAGTTGAGTGTAGAAATCGTAACCCTAACGTATCACTTACTCTTCGTAAGATAATCCTGCAACATGAGACGTTGCAGCCACAGAGGGTCAGTACATTGAATGTACTGGCAAATTCACACCATAGAGAATGATGAATAAAGGCTATCACTACATGCATATTTGGCTGGTGGAAAATCTCTATGGTTATAAGGTTTTTGCGTCAAGCCAATTTTTCCCTACTGCAAAGGAATAAATTTATTTAACTATCATGGTGGTTGTTGAACATTGAGAATGGTTGACAGCATTCTCAATCCCAATTAAGTAACATCATTAAACCCAACAATATTCATTTAAAGTAACGTGATGAGATCAACAGGATAATCCAAGAACTAGATACTCAAATTGTCCATAACTGGGGACACGGCTAATCATGATTAGTTTATACACTCTGCAGAGGTTTGCGCACTTTTCCCCACAAGACTCGATCGCCTCCGTTTGGTTTCTCGCACTACAGGGTGTTTGAGAAGACGGATGACCGAGACACAGTCTTTCAGAAGCGCTAGCACCTTATGATGGGTACATCGGTACACCTACTTTCCCCTACATCTACTAGTCTACCATTGTAAGTGTTCGCACAACTTAATCAACTATGCCAGAGCCCATAATGGCTTGTGGCTGCACACGGAAGTTTCTAGTATGAATAATCTCATGATCCCTTTGAGCCTGGGTGGCGGTCCAAAGAAAACAGGCAAGTCCTGGTAACCCCAGGTGCCTCAATCCACCCAGATGTGTGTTAGGTTGCCACCTTAGATAAACCCTTAATTATAAATCTCACATCTGTCATGGATATCACTCACCCAATCCACGTCTACTAGCATAGCATGGCATAATAAGCAAACGTAGAAGTAACTCCCAAAGGTTTGATAATAAACAGGTAATAGGTACTACCTCATCTACTTCCCATCCCACAATTTAATTAGATCCTAATCATGCAATGTGTGAGGATTGATCTAATGCAATAAAACTGGGTTGTAGAAAAAGTATGATCAAAGTGTGAACTTGCCTGCAATGTTGATGAAGATGATTCGCACTCAAAACTCTTGATAGCTCTACTCGTCACACTCCGGTCAATCTATCGTAAGCAAGTAATAGAACCACACATAAGCAATCACTCAAAAGATCAAAAAGAACGAAGAAGACGATTTGGAAACATCAAAACCAAGCAAATAACTCTTGCAACATAAAACAATTTCTAACAGTACCAAAATTATGTGAATTTGGCTTATTAGAATGTTTAGGTCAAGAGCTTCGATTTGCAAAAAGAATCAACTCAAACAGAGCTACGAAACTCAAGTTATGATCAAACGAAGTTTGAATTCAAATCTGATCTAATTCAAATTTTAAACTTTTCAAAAACATGTTTGAGTTGGATTACTGGATAGAGGGGATCATAACAAAGACATGGGCGTTGGTTTCGTTGGATTTGGACTAACGAGTAAAAAGTTATGGCTATTTGAAAAATCAGGGCCAAATTGTTTTACGGAAGAAAAAAAATAGATACAGGCTTGGGTCTAATGTATAAATACGTAGACTAATTGATAATCTAATTATTTTATCTTATTAGTCTAAAAAAAATAAACTACGAAAGTATAAGAAGAAAGAAAAAACAAAGAGATATACCTTGATAAGGCAGACAAAAGATGACTTTGGAGAGAAGAGAAAATTTCTAGAAGTCGCGCCGGAGAGGAGAAATATATTTTTCTTAAATGAATCTAGTCAAACCAAAATATTGATTTAATCCGAATCAGATGATTTTTGGAGGCTCTATGGGTCTATATTTATTGGTGGAAAAGAGGTTTAGAGGTCAAAGACTAGGTAATGTGGGACTAAACGTAGACAAAAAGATACGAAACACAGAAGAAAAGAGGCGATGGGCCTAAAGGCCTTCGGCCGGCAGCAGCGTGCGCGGTGCAGTTTTTTTTTGGAAAATTCGGCCTAAGAAAAAAACTGAAAAGACTGGCTGGGCCTGGCCCATATAGGATAAAAAAGAATTAGGGCGCCCGCTGGTACTTTGATGCGCACGTGGGCGACAGTTAGCTTCAGGCGCGCGCGCGGTTTTTAAAAAAAAAACAGAATTCGATAAACTGAAAAACGAAAATAAAATAAAACTTTATATAGGCATATTATATATCAAAATTTTCAAAAAAAGATTTTCTACGCATGAACATTTTTCTAGCATTAAATAAAATACACACAAATTCTAATAATTCAAAGAGTGCTACTGGTCTATTAAAATCCAACTAAAAATCATTTTAAAAATACCAACATGATTTCAAATTAATTTTTCTCCAAGTTTCTATTGTAGGGAATCATGTTACCCTAATTTCCATATATTTTATTTTTGGAGAAAAATAATTTGAATAAAACTCAAATAACTCCAAATTGAAAATAAATTCAAAAGAACTTTGAATTTAATTCTTTGAAACTCCCAACTCATATTTCATATAATTTGAAGAAGTCATTTTATCTTCTCTCATGAAAATCATTGAGTTGCATAAAGTTCCTGAATCGGAAATATTTTCATATGAAATTCAAATATTTTCAACACCCCTTGTCATTTAAATAAATGGAAGAATTCATGTCATCTTCTCTCCGGGGTTTTGTGTTTGAAAAGAATTTGAATTCATGGAGATCAGAAAGCAAATATGGAAGTTTGGGAAAGTCCTTTTATTCCCTCTCATTTAATTTTCAAAGAGTTTCGAATTCTCTCACTTTTAGTCAATCAATCAAACAATCAATCAAATCTATCTATTTATTATAACATTCCAAAATTTAGAATTTTGGGATGTTACATCGTGACATTGGGGTTTATACAAAGAACCCTACAACATAAATTGCATGTTTACTACCACTGACCACGGTGATATCACATTGACTTGTACAAAGTAGATGCTATATTCACTTAAGAAATCGAATTTTGTATTGCAATAAGTCATACATTTTGAAACAGATAAACTTAAAGTACTATTTGCCATACTCAAGGCCATTTTACAAGTATTATAAGATGTGACAAATGTTGATACCTCTTGAGAGAAGGATTGTTTCTTCTTTGGTGTACTGGAATCATCAATGAGAAGCATTGGAGAATTATTCTCCCCAAATGATGTAGCATCGCTGAAAACTTGATTTTCGGCACTGTTGACCGATTCCACAGCTGCAAATAATTTTTCGGCAAACAACATCAAAGAAGGGATTAACATAATATTAGTTAGTGTCAACAGATTATTTGCCTTTTGGACCATGTGTTCTCACCTGATAGAGTTGGCACACAATTTGCAATTATTGGAAATGTTGGTTCTTCTAAAGGTGACGTCGCACTGCTTCCCTCAATTTCAGGTCGAGAGGCACCGAAAGAACACTAGGGGCCAGCTTAGTAGTCGACGAGCACTACTTCCCTCTATCCATCATACCAAACCAGAAAATGTGTTCTACGCCAAAATCCAAATAGTTGATTGTTCAGTCACCTTGAATACAACAAAATGAGAAATCATCACAATTGCAAGATTGCAAAGTTAAGGTTGCACATTAAAGAGATTCACACAAGGAGACTTATTTTTACATGCAAGAAGGTAAAAAAAAGTTGCAGCTTTCTTTTACAATCAATGTGTTATTACAACTAAATGAGGAAGATCAATGAGCGAACACAATGTGTAACAACAAGAAAACTAGCATGATTTTTGGTTTCATTGCCATCACTGGATAAATAGATAGTTAACTCTCAAAAACCAGTGAATGGTACATATTGCAAGTGTGTACAGAATTTTAGTCTTGTGCTGACAAGCACTTCACTTTCAAGTACTTTAACAGGTAGATGAGACTAGTTCGTTCTCATGTATAGTTCCAGCAAGTTAACAAGGTTTCACAGTACCAAATTGCTCGAAGATCTTATATGATGGAACAAGAAAAAGGGTAATCTAGCTGATTGTACGTAAAGAGTTTTCCTCTAGCTTTTGAAAGTACTTTTGTAGGGTTGGGCAAGTCCAGATGTATGATTTGAATTCTGTGAAAAATAGTCTGACTGAGAAAATGCAGATCAGTGCCATGGGTTCACATTGTTGGTTTACTGGTGCAGTGGTGCGGTGCTCTTGTTTTGAAGCAATGATCTTCAGCTACCTGGCTCGTTGTACATCTCACGTTTTTAAGCAATTCCTACATGTTTTACACTACATCAAAGACTAAATGATTGCCTAGAAAGGAACATGGATGCATCATCAAGCATCAATCATAATGATGCACTACTTTCCTAATTTCATCTAAGTTGACAGAAGTAATTCAGAGCATGGAAAACCTACTTTCGTGAAGACTCAAGATTTCTTCTCTGCCGTCAGTAATGTCGAAGCTAGGCACACAAGGGGAGGGGGAGCCTTGTGTAGTTGAGCTACTGGAAAACACACACATGGAGTTTAGTTTGTTGCAATGGCAATAATGCCTGCAAATCTGTAGCGTTAGAGCAATATCAGCCGTGGAATATACCACCTCTAGATCTTGTTGATTGTATTGGGGGTAAGACAAATGGTAAATTGGCGTTGGGGAATGGTACCTGGAGATTCGATCAGCCAACGTCGCGGCGCCGAACAGGAGAGGTCCGCCCGGGCAGTCCAACCGCCGGCGGCGAGACAACCAGGATTCCTCCTGTAGCCAAGGTTGCACAACTAGGTACAGCTTGGGGCAGAGATGGAAACCTTCCTCCAGCAGACAAACTAGCCCAGCTAGGTACAGGATCTACGCCGCCGTCGCCATTTGCAAGCCATTAGGGTTAGGGATTTGCTGGAGCTCACCCGCCGCGGCTTGATTTGGAAGAAGAAGGACACGACCAGTCAAAAACATGCGGAGATCGGGAGTAAAATAACTAGAAATGAGGGGCTATTTTGTAAAAAAAGAGTGCACAGATCCCCCACTAGAATATGGGCCATCCATGTTGGATCCGACGGTCCAGGTTGACTTTTTCTATTTTTGTACCACAACGCTGTTTTCTATTCTAGTTGCTCCCGCTTCACTTATATCTATTGAGCTAAGTAGTTTTGCTCTATGTGCTTCACTTATATCCTTTGAGCTAGATAATTTTACTTTATGTGCTTCACTTATATCTTTTGAGCATTATAATTTTGCTCTATGTGCTTCACTTAGATCTTTTAGAGCACGGTGGTGGATATGTATTAAAGAAACTATTGATCTCTCATGCTTCACTTAAATTTATTTGAGAGTTTCTTAATAGCATGGTAATTTTCCTAATAATAATATGCTTGGTATTCAAGATTTGTGAAACTCCCTTTTGAGTGTGTTGAATACTAAGAAAAGATTGAAGCATGATAATTGTTTTGAGTCATGGAGGTGATAATATTAAGGTCATGCTAGTTGAGTAGTTGTGAATTTAAAGAATACTTGTGTTGAAGTTTGTGATTCCCGTAGCATGCGTGTATGGTGAACCGTTATGTGATGAAGTCGGAGCATGATTTATTTATTGATTGTCTTCCTTATGAGTGGCGGTCGGGGACGAGCGATGGTCTTTTCCTACCAATCTATCCCCCTAGGAGCATGCACGTAATACTTTGCTTTGATAACTTCTAGATTTTTGCAATAAGTATATGAGTTCTTTATGACTAATATTGAGTCCATGGATTCTATGCACTCTCACCCTTCCACCTTTGCTAGCCTCTCTAATACCGCGCAACTTTCGCCGGTATCATACACCTACCATATACCTTCCTCAAAACAGCCACCATACCTACCTATTATGGCATTTCCTTAGCCATTCCGAGATATATTGCCATGCAACTTTCCACCATCTACTTCATCATGACACACTTCATCATTGTCATATTGCATATCCTGGCACACCGCGAATGCATTCACATAGAGTCATATTTTGTTCTAAGTATCGAGTTGATATTGTTGAGTTATAAGAAAAATAAAAGTGTGATGATCATCATTATTAGAGCATTGTCCCAGTGAGGAAAGAATTATGGAGACTATGATTCCCCCATAAGTCGGGATGAGACTCCGGACGAAAAAAAGAGGCCACAAAAAAATAAAAGGCCCAAACAAATAAAATGATGAGAGAAAAAGAGAGAAGGGACAATGTTACTATCCTTTTACCACACTTGTGCTTCAAAGTAGCACCATGATCTTCATAGTAGAGAGTCTCTCATGTTATCACTTTCATATACTAGTGGGAATTTTTCATTATAGAACTTATCTTGTATATTCCAATGATGGGCTTCCTCAAATTGCCCTAGGTCTTCATGAGCAATCAAGTTGGATGCACACCCACTTAGTTTCTTTTTGAGCTTTCATATACTTATAGCTCTAGTGCATCCGTTGCATGGCAATCGCTACTCACTCACATTGATATCTATTGATGGGCATCTCCACAGCCCGTTGATATGCCTAGTTGATGTGAGACTATCTTCTCCTTTTTGTCTTCTCCACAACCACCATTCTATTCCACCTATAGTGCTATATCCATGGCTCACGCTCATGTATTGCGTGAAGATTGAAAAAGTTTTGAAAAATTTAGAGTATGAAACAATTGCTTGGCTTGTCATCGGGGTTGTGCATGATTTAAATACTTTGTGTGGGGAAGATGGAGCATAGCCAGACTATATGATTTTGTAGGGATAACTTTCTTTGGCCATGTTATTTTGAGAAGACATAATTGCTTTGTTAGTATGCTTGAAGTATTATTATTTTCTATGTCAATATAAACTTTTATCTTGAATCTTTCTAATTTGAATATTCATACCACAATTAAGAAGATTTGCATTGAAATTATGCCAAGTAGCACTCCGCATCAAAAATTCTGTTTTTATCATTTACCTACTCGAGAACGAGCAGGAATTAAGCTTGGGGATGCCTGATACGTCTCCAACGTATCTATAATTTTTGATTGCTCCATGCTATATTATCTAATGTTTTGGACTATATTGGGCTTTATTTTCCACTTTTATATTATTTTTGGGACTAACCTATTAACCGGAGGCCCAGCCCAGAATTGCTGTTTTTTTTGCCTATTTTAGTGTTTCGGATAAACGGAATATCAAATGGAGTCCAAACGGAATAAAATCTTCGGAAACGTGATTTTCTCACCAAACGTGATCCAGGAGACTTGGACCCTACTGCAAGGGATCAAAGAGGTGGTCACGAGGGTGGGGGGCGCCCCCCCTAGGGCGCGCCCCCTGCCTTGTGGGCCCCTCGATGCTCCACCGACGTACTCCTTCCTCCTATATATACACACGTACCCCCAAATGATCAGAATAGGAGCCAAAAACCTAATTCCACCGCCACAACTTTCTGTATCCACGAGAGCCCATCTTGGGGCTTGTTCCGGAGCTCCGCCGGAAGAGGGCCATCATCACAGAGGGCTTCTACATCATCCTAGCCCCTTCAATGAAGTGTGAGTAGTTTACCTCAGACCTTCGGGTCCATAGTTAGTAGCTAGATGGCTTCTTGTCTCTCTTTGAATCTCAATACAAAGTTCTCCCCCTCTCTCGTGGAGATCTATTCGATGTAATCTTCTTTTTGCGGTGTGTTTGTTGAGGCCGATGAATTGTGGGTTTATGATCAAGTCTATCTATGAATAATATTTGAATCTTCTCTGAATTCTTGTATGTATGATTGGTTATCTTTGCAAGTCTCTTCGAATTATCCGTTTGGTTTGGCCAACTAGATTGGGAGTTCTTGCCATGGGAGAAGTGCTTAGCTTTGGGTTCGATCTTGCGGTGTCCTTACCCAGTGACAGAAGGGGAAGCAAGGCACGTATTGTATCGTTGCCATCGAGGATAACAAGATGGGGTTTATTTCATATTGCATGAATTTATCTTTTTACATCATGTCATCTTGCTTAAGGCATTACTCTATTTTTTACTTAATACTCTAGATGCATGCTAGATAGCGGTCGATGAGTGGAGTAATAGTAGTAGATGCAGAACCGTTTCGATCTACTTGTCACGGACGTGATGCCTATATACATGATCATGCCTAGATATTCTCATAATTATGCTCAATTCTATCAATTGCTCAACAGTAATTTGTTCACCCACCATAGAATACTTATGCTCTTGAGAGAAGCCACTAGTGAAACCTATGGCCCCCGGGTCTATTCTCATCATATCAATCTCCATCACTTTTATATTGTTTTGCTATTTACTTTGCTTTTACTTTTTAATTTGCATCTTTATATCAAAAATACCAAAAACAATCTATCTATCAGATCTCACTCTCGTAAGTGACCGTGAAGGGCTTGACAACCCCTAATCGCGTTGGTTGCGAGTAGCTATCGCTTTGTGCAGGTACGAGGGACTTGAGCTTGGGCTCCTACTGGATTGATACCTTGGTTCTCAAAAACTGAGGGAAATACTTACGCTACTCTGCTGCATCATCCCTTCCTCTTCGGGGAAAACCAACGCAAGCTCAAGACGTAGCAGGGACGTCTATGCGATGGAGCCCGTCGCCCCAAAGTTCAACCCATGGTCCGCTTGTCCGATCACCTTTGATCACAGGGACCACCCCACTCGTATCCGTCATGGCGGATCCGTCGCACTGGTCTTAGACCCCATCATAGACGGATTTCACCTCACTCGAGTCCTTATGGACGGCGGCAGCAGCCTGAACCTGCTCTATCAGGATACAGTGCAAAAATGGGTATCGATCCCTCGAGGATCAAACCCACCAAAACCACCTTTAAGGGCGTCATCCCAGGTGTAGAGGCACATCGCACAGGCTCAATCACATTGGAAGTCGTCTTCGGATCACCGGACAACTTCTGAAGCGAGGAGTTAATCTTCGATATCGTCCCGTTTCGCAGTGGCTATCATGCACTACTCGCACGAACAACATTTGCAAAATTCAATGCAGTACCGCATTACGCATACCTCAAGCTCAAGATGCCAGGACCTATTTTGGGTCATAATAGTAAATGGAAACACAGAACGCTCACTCCGCACGGAAGAGCACACTGCGGCCCTCGCAGCAGAAGCACAAAGCAGCCTTTTAAGGCAAACCACTAATTCAGCGATACAACCCTCGGACACCTTCAAGCGAGTCCGGAGTAAACTGCAACAAGATTGCATGGCATGTTCAGAGCTCGCCTAGCAATCCGGCCCCCGTCCCAGTCCCAGTCAAGCGATGAAATCCATGCCGCGCGTACATAATTACGCACTGAAAATACCATGGACATAGGCGGGGGCATGATCAGGGCACGTCCCGCAATGCGACTTAGCCGCCCTAGGGGCTATATACCTTTATCATTTCTTTTCTCTTTCAGGGCCTAACTCTCTGGAAGCCCTTCTGGCAGTACAATTGCCAGACACATTACAGGGAGGAACAACCAAGGCGGCAAGAAGCTAAGATGTACACGGGAACCCCCAGGTGGTCTCTAATAATAATTGATATACCCGCTTTCTACTATCCATACGCAGCTTGCCCTTGGGTAGGACATCTCGAATAGTCCTACTTTCTGCTTATTGCACTACTTGTACCAGTACGCTTCGACATATTACCTAAATAACAATGCATAGCACTAGTCTATTATTGCATTATTTATTCTTTATTTTTTCTTATATGTCCATTTACGACAATCTGCACCCGTACATTCGGGTACGGTCAGTACGCCAGGGGCTTTCGCTTACCCCATAATACGACGCAAGAAGTCTGAACACTTTCGACAGTGCGGCACCCCGAACATATAGCATTATATGCATCAGCTTCGAATCATGTCTTGGGTCAATAGTTGGGTTTGCCCGGCTCCCATGCTTCGGTACCTTACGTTCCGCTATATAGGCTAAGGTAGCGGTGGGAGAACTACTGTGATTGTGTCCCAGTTCTTCCAGACGAGCACCTCAGTAGAGAAAGCCGAAAACTGACTGTCATGATAAGGCGAGAGACTGGTCGCTGTTCGAGAGGTCTCAAGTCCTTAAAGACTTTTTCCGCTTTGGGCGAGGAGTCGGCCTTGCCCAGCTTAGGCGTGTATAGTGCCCCAAATTCGGCCTTCCGAATACTAGGGTCTTTGCCAAAATTTAAAATTGTAGACTTCTATGGCTAAGTGAGAGTGATAAAGTGTTATAGTCCGATTGCCTGGTTCGTTGCGCTGAACACCTCCCTCGAAGGACCCAAAATTGGGGTAAAGAGTGCCCAGGTTTATCCCAAACACCCCAGCACTAGTTACATGGGGGCAGAAGCTAACGACTGGCCAACTCTCAGAATTTATAACGGCCGCACATAAGGTAATATTTTAAATTAAAAAAGCGTTGCATAGCGCAGATGAACTCGTTTCACATTACAGGGTCACATGAGCATGTTCATTCAAAAATTACATCCCTGGCGCATTCATCCGGCACAAGGCGGCAACCCTTCAGGACACTCTCGTAATACATCTCGGGGCAGCAATGCTCCTTGCCCTCTGGTGGCCCCTCCTTCACCAGCTTCACGGCGTCCAGCTTCGCCCAGTGCACCTTCGCCCGGGCAAAAGCCCTGCGTGCACCCTCGATGTAGACAAACCGCTTTATGACTTCAAGCCGCGGGCAGGCCTCCACAAGCCACCTCACCAGACCGAAGTAGCTGCCAGACAAGGGCTTGCCAAGTCACATCCGGACTATAAGGCCCCTCATGGCCTGTTCGGCTGCCTTGTGAAGCTCGACCAATTGCTTCAGCTGGTCGCTCAAGGGCTTTGGATGTTCGGTCCCAGTATACCGAGACCAGAACAGCTTTTCTGTCGAGCTCCCCTCCTGAGCTCAGTAAAACTCCGAGGCATCCAGTACACTGCGGGGAAGATCTGCGAACGCTCCTGGAGAGCTCCAAACTCGGGTAAGTAAAAGGAAAGTTTCCTCCACATGCTTGCTTTGCATAATGAATGCCTTACCCGCTGCTATCTTCTTCACTGCATCAATCTCATGGAGGGCCTTGTGGGCTTCAGCCTTGGCGCTTCCGGGCGCTTTCAAGCGCCTGCGCGAGTTCGGACTCTCGCGTCTTAGAGTCAAGCTCCAAGGACTCGTGTTTTTTGGCGAGAGCCTCGAGCTCTTGCTGCACCTCGCCCACTCGGACTTCTTGCTTCTCCCACTCAATGCGCTCCTTGGCCGCTTTGTCTTCGGCCTCGGACAACGCCTTCGTCAGGGTCGCCACTTTGGTCATGGCCCCTGGAAAATTCATAATGATCCTATTACTTTACACCCGAACTTCTTTTTTATATATAGACAAGGTATTGCTTAACTTTGCTCTCCACGAGCTGCCTCTTGGTAAGGCCGAGCTCGTTCTCGGACCACTCCAGGTCCTGCTTCAGTGCAGAGACCTCCGCAGTACGTGTGACATCGGCCAGTAGTGAAGCCTGCACATACACATAGATATATACTGATCAAACTCCTGAGTCATCATTTGATCCTCTATTCAGCCTTTCTACTCGAACACCGAACAGAGCATCAGGGGCTACTATCTATGCGGTAATATTTTCTTATATTTTGATTTTTTACCTCAAAGCCTGTTAGGAGGCTGGCGCAAGCTTCGGTCAGTCTATTTTTGGCGGACTGAACTTTCTTGATCACCGCACTCATGATAGTGCGGTGCTCTTCGTCGATGAAAATGCCGCAAAGCGCTTCCAGCAAGTTGTCTGGTGCCTCTGGATGGACAGAGGACACCGGCACGGGCGGCTTGCCCCCCTTAAGGGGTGGTCGCCCGCCGGAGTCTGGAACCACCGAAGATTCCGGTGCAGTGTTCGGCTGGGGGTCGAACCTGGAGCCCATGGGAGTCCTGATCCATTTACGCTCAGGGTCCAGAAGGTCGCCTCGAGGCTCCCCCAGTACTACCTCCCCTTGGCTCGGTGCCTTTTGAGAAAACACCTCGGTGTTGTCCATAGGGCGAGGAGTGGAGGCGGTCAGAAGAGAACCCTTGTTCATATCCGACGAGTCCAATGAACCGCTCGACGAAGATACGTCGAGATGAGCTCGGGACGGACTACATAATCGTGTTCGGCATGAGGAAAAGCAGTGCAATAAAACATACCAAGAATTACTATGGTTTCCGGATACTTACGACTTCACCAGGGGCTTGACCCTGGGTAGCCACTCGTCGCTGTTCTAGGCGGCCGTCGTGGAGCAGTCCGAAGGGATGGTCCTTCCCTTCTTGGACCCTTCGGCCTCCCCAGTTGGGTCGGCCTTCCTTTTCTTGTCTCCCCGGCTGGGGGGAGAACTTTCCTCCTTCTCCTCCTCGTTTTCATGGGAGGAGTGCGCGTCGAAGTCATCGGACAATGAGTCCAATACAACCTTGCGCCGGAGACCCTTTCGAGTCCCCGTGGCCTTCTTCTTGGCCTTCTTTGTCGGCACCTCGTAAGGTGCCGGAGCCAGCATCTCCGTTAGGAGAGCATCTGTAGGATCTTCAGGTAGGGGGGCTGGGCAATCGAGCTCCTCCGCTGTCTATCCAGTCCTATTAATGACATGGAAGCTTAGATCCTGCACATGGTTCAACTGGGGCAAATAAATACCCTTTGAGATATCGAAACTTACCGGATTGGCATGGCGCTTTGCGCTGAGTCTGTGGCCTCGGTGAGGGAAGGAGGTACCTCGGCGCCCTTGAACAGCACCCTCCAGACGTCCTTGTGCGTCGTGTCGTAGAGCTCTCGCAGCGTCTGGTGCTTGGCCGGGTCGAACTCCCACAAATTGAATGCCCGTCGTTGACACGGGAGAATCCGGCAGAAGAGCATGACCTGGACCACATTGACGAGCTTGATTTTCTTGCTCATCATGTTCCTGATGCAGGTTTGGAGGCCGGTCAGCTCTACCGAAGAACCCCAGGACAGGCCCTTCTCTTTCCAGTAAGTGAGCCGCGTGGGGATTCCGGATCAAAATTTGGGGGCCGCCGCCCATTTGGTGTCGCGCGGCTCGGTGATGTAGAACCACCCCGATTGCCACCCCTTTATGGTCTCCACATAGGAGCCTTCGAGCCAGGTGACATTAGGCATCTTTCCCACCATGGCGCCTCCGCACTCTGCTTGCTGGCCAACCACCACCTTCGGTTTGACATTGAAGGTCTTCAGCCACAGGCCGAAATGGGGCTTGATGCGGAGGAAGGCCTCGCGCACGACGATAAACGCCCAGATGTTGAGGATGAAATTGGGGGCCTGATCATGAAAATCCAGCCCGTAGTAGAACATGAGCCCACGGACAAACGGGTGGAGGGGAAATCCCAGTCCGCGGACGAAGTGGGTAAGAAAAATTACTCTCTCATGGGGTTCGGGCGTAGGGATGATCTGCCCTGCATCTAGCAGCCGGTGCATGATATCCGCGGCCAGATATCCGGCTTCCTGTAACTTTGTGATGTTCTCCTTCGTTACGGAGGAGACCATCCACTTGCCTCCCACTGCGGACATGCTTGGAGTGGTTTGAGAAGAAAGAGCGAACTTGGGCGCTGGGGCTTGAGTGTGCGAGAGTGGGTAAGCAAGGAGGAAGAAGGCGTGGGTGAAAAGAGTGAATACTGATGCCTTTATAAGGGCAAAAGAGGCGATGCGCCTCCCCACTTGCCTGGTAAAATCGCTTATTCCCCAAGCGTCGTAATTGATGGTGCGATTGGGTTACCCACGTCCATATTGATGAGAATCCCGTAATAAGGGGGACACGATCTCTGCTTTGACAAGGCATGTCAAGAAAACCGCCTCGCGATATGTGCGGTGCTGGTTGAGAAAAACGGTTCGAATAATGACCGGGCCATGGCGTGATGTCGTGCTGTAAAAACGTGTCAGCAGATTAGATTTGTGGAAATATTATTCTCTCTATGGTGATATGTGGAACTTGTTTTGCAGAGCCGGACACTATCCTTGTGTTTAGAATCTTCCATGGAGTATTCGGAGGAGGAACCCGCCTTGCAATGCCAAAGACAATACTACGCGCCGGACTCAATGTCATTGAAGCCTGGTTCAGGGGCTACTGAGGGAGTCATGGATTAGGGGGTCTCCAGACAGCCGGACTATATCCTTTGGCCGGACTGTTGGACCATGAAGATACAAGATTGAAGTCTTCGTCCCGTGTCCGGATGGGACTCTCCTTGGCATAGAAGGCAAGCTAGGCAATACAGATATGTAGATCTCCTCCCTTGTAACCGACTCTGTGTAACCCTAACCCCCTCCGGTGTCTATATAAACCGTAGGGTTTAGTCCGTAGGACAACATAAAATCATACCATAGGCTAGCTTCTAGGGTTTAGCCTCTACGATCTTGTGGTAGATCAACTCTTATAATACTCATATCATCAAGAACAATCAAGCCGGACGTAGGGTATTACCTCCATCAAGAGGGACCGAACGTGGGTAAACATCGTGTCCCTACCTCCTGTTACCATCCGCCTTAGACGCACAGTTCAGGACCCCCTACCCGAGATCCGCCGGTTTTGACACTGACAGGCGGGTTATTCTCAACAGGAGTGGACTCCGCTCCTCACTCACGAGGAAATGGCTGATCACCGGGATGCCCAGTCCCATGCTTTATGCAAACTAAATCAAAATAATTGCAAACAAAACTCCCCCACGGCCTCTTGTTAGTTGGAGGCACTCATTGTTTCGAGCAAGCCATGGATTGATGCTTGTTGGTGGAGGGGGAGTATAAACTTTACCATTCAGTTTGGGAACCGCCTATAATGTGTGTAGCATGGAAGATATCGCCATCTCTTGGTTGTTATGTTGACAATGAAAGTATACCGCTCAAAATATTATTCACCTCTATTTTAAAACTGAGCTCTGGCACCTCTACGAATCCATGCCTCCCGCTGCGAAGGGCCTATCTATTTACTTTCATGTCGAGTCATCATCCTCTTATTAAAAAGCACCAGTTGGAGAGCACCACTTTCATTTGCATTCATTACTATTAGTTTACATTGAGTATGACTTGACTGGATCTCTTTTACTATGAATTACAATGTCTAGTCAGTCCTTGATATTTAAACGTGCTCTACATTTATGTTTTGTGGTCTCAGAAAGGGCTAGCGAGATACCATCTTGTTATATCATATTATGATTGTTTTGAGAAAGTGTTGTCATCCAAGATTTATTATTATTGCTCGCTAGTTGATTATGCCATTGATATGAGTAAACATGAGACCTAAGCGTTATTGTGAGTATGGTTAGTTTATAATCTTTGCTGAAAACTTGAATGCTGGCTTTACATATTTACAACAACAAGAGCAAACAGAGTTTGTAAAAGTTTTTATTTATCACTTTCAGCTTATCAACTGAATTTCTTGAGCACAAGCAAAGGTTTAAGCTTGGGGGAGTTGATACGTCTCCGACGTATCTACATTTCCAAACACTTTTGCCCTTGTTTTGGACACTAACTTGCATGATTTGAATGGAACTAACACAGACTGACGCTGTTTTCAGCAGAATTGCCATGGTGTTATTTATGTGCAGAAACAAAAGTTTTCGGAATGACCTGAAACTTCACGGAACGTCTATTTGGAAAAAATAAAAAATCCTTGCAAAAGATGAAGACCAGGGGGGCCACACCCTAGCCACGAGGGTGGGTGTCGGGGAAACTGATCCATGGACATCTATGGGGCCGGCGGACCGAGCCCCTTTCGGTTCGGCGGGGGGCGGAGATCACACGAAGAGCAGATCGAGGCGAAGCACACGAGCAGTTTACCCAGCTTCGGAGCTCTCCGGAGAGATAACACTCCTACTGCTGCTTGTTTGATTATCTTGTGTTCTTGCTCCAGAGAGAGAGCGTAGTGTTTTTCTTGGTTCCGAACCAGTCGAACCCCCTCTACGTTGCGCATGGGCCTCCTTTTATACGCTAAAGGGGTCACCGACAGGTGGCAACGCAGAGAAGGGTACAAATGTAAAAAGTGAGGTGGTTGGTACAGTTACTTGTACAGTGCACCCTACCTAACCCTGACGGCAGGGGACAAGGGCATTAAATGCCCGTCTGAGTCGCCCAAACAGTGCAGAAAAGGACCGTTAGGGGCGCCACCGTTCGCCACGATGGCGATCTTGTCAGCTTCGCATGCCACTGCGCACCGCTGGCTGCACAGCCTCCTGCCACGCGCGCCTAGAGAGGCACCCAGTGCGACACGTTGGTGGATGCGCTGGAGCGTGGGCACAGAGTGGCCGCCTGCCACGACAAGTGCCTTGCCGCTGCTGTTATCTTGTCGGGTCCGGAAGCTTGTCGCTCACCGGGCCTCAAGGTACCTTGGTTGGTCTTCCCGGAAAGCTCCTCTTGCCGGGTCCTTGTTGCCTTGCCAGAGCGCGTGGCGCGTCGCGGCAAGTTCCTTGGAGTGCCTTGGTTGGCCCTCCCGGCAAGCTCCTCTTGCCGGGGCCTTGTCTCCTGAGCTTAAATACTTTGTTCTTGAATGGCTCCAAGGGAACCACGGAGGAGGATCTTGGCGTTCGCCCGGCAAGCCTTGCCACGGGGTGCTGCAACTGCCCGTGCACAAGTTCGTGGTACTAGGGTACCCCTATTCTAGTACACCAACAGGAGCCCCCGGGCCTGGGCTAGACACGGTGTCGAGCGCTGTTGGGCCAGGCCCAAGACAGGGCACGGGCACACGTGGACTGGGCCACGCCCAAGACAGGGCACGGGCACACGCAGACTGGGCCACGCCGAATCTCGCTCCGTATCCACCGCACTCTCCCCTAACGGCACACGTTGAATGCGGCGTCGTGGGAGAGATCGTGGGTGGTTCTTTATTCGGAAGGGCGAAACGTCTGCCCCGTCCCTCTTTATAAGCAGAGGAAACAGGGGCAGTTCGTTCCCCCTCGCTGGTTGCTACTACTCCATCTTCACGAACCTCCGCCGCTCCCCCCCTTCTTCTCGAAGCCGAGAGAGCGGCGCTCCGCCCCCGATTGCCACCAGCATCACCAACGCTGTCGACCTCCCCCACCACCTCCGCCATGGCGCCGAAAGCCGACAAGGGAAAGGGCGTGAAGTCGGCCGAGGCGCAGCGGCTCGCGGTGCTGCGGAAGGAGCGGGCGATCTTCTCCCCCCAGCTCGGCGCGAAGGAGCTGAGGGAGTACTTCTACCTCTTTTGGGCGACGGAGACGCGGGCGCATCCGCGCACGAGGGTACTCCCGGCCGCTGCTTCGGAACTGGCTCCAAACGGGTACCCATTCTTCGCGCTGTTCTTCTATTGCGGGCTCTGCCCGCCCTTCTCGGAGTTCTTCTGCGATATCATGAACACCTACGGCCTCCGCCTCCTTGATTTCACCCCCAACGCCGTTCTGACCATGGCAGTTTTCGCACATTTGTGCGAAAACTTTGTCGGAGTCCACCCCAATGTTGCCCTTTTCCGCCACTTCTTCATGCCTCGGGTAGAGAGAGGAGAGCCGCTTGCCGGAGGGATCGCCTGGATCTCGAGAGTCGGCAAGAAGGAGGCGTACTTGGAGGGTGAGCTCCGCAGCAAGTGGGAGGAGTGGAGAGCGGAGTGGTGCTGGATCGTCGAGGAGAATCCGCAGCCCTTCACCGCCGTGCGCCAAGCTCCAATAGTGCGCGGCAATGACTGGAGCAACGTGGCCCCGGAAGACGAGAGGCTGAAGATCGCCATTACTAGGATCCTTCGCCTCAGGCTTGCCGGGCTCACTGTAGGCGCTGTAGGCGCAGATTTCCTCCGCCGCCGCATCGCCCCCCTGCAGGAGAGGGGGAGGCCCGCCTGGGAATTCAAGAACTCGGCGGACATCATGAGGCTGCGGCCGGGCCTCAACTACAACTTCACCGTCTTGGAGCTGGATGCAATGCTCCTGGAGTTGTTCAAACGCGATCCCCAGCACCCATTCACGCTGGCGAGGGGCGTCGTTCCATTGTGCAATAATTCTTCGCTTGACCGGATCCGCGCCATGATGCCGTTGTGCGATTCACACGGAATCGTTCCAACTTGGCAAGAGCCTGCGGATGACGTCGTGCAAGCGTTCTTCGACAACTTGGAAGAAGTGCCGGTCCGCGCTGACGAGCAGAAGAGCCTCACCCGTGACACCACCGACGAGGAGCTGCAGCGCATCGCCACTAGGGCGGAAGAGGTTGCGGCCGCAGCTGCCGCGGGCGCGTTCGGGTTCACTGTGGAGGAGGCGGAGGCGGCAGAGGCGGCAAACCTCGCCGAGCGCGCGGAGTTCATTGGCGAGGAAGAGCCTGCCGGCTCTGAAGCTGAGCCGAGCGAGGCCGGCGAGGAAGAGCCCGAGCCTTCAGAAAGCTTGCCGCAGGCGGAGCCCCCGGCCCCGCCAAGAAGGCGTCTTCGCAGGGCCGCGGACGTAGCGGGGCGGCAGCCGGGTCAACAGCCGCCGAGCCGTGCGACACGCTCTACCGCGGCAAGCAATGTTGCCGCGGGAGCGCCTCACGCAGCAGCGGCAACTGGAGCGGGATCTTCCCGGGCCACCGCCACCGCCCCCGCCAAGCGGGCAAGGGATCCTACTCCTCCGCCTCGCCGCACCGGAGGGGAGCCGGACTTCGATCTTTCCGCGCTCAGCTCCGACGAGGAGGAAGAAGAGTAAGTTTCTTTGGTGCTCTTGTAGTTCTTCAATCTTGCTGTTTTTATCTTGTATCTGACTTGCTTCAATCTGAACTCCTTTCTTTTCAGGACGCTGGCCCAGAGAGCGGCGAAGAGGGCCAAGGCCGCGGTGATTGTCATCGAAGATGACCCCACCGTGTCAGCAGGGGGTGGGTCCGAGACCACCTTGACGGACCCGGCAACCACTCCTCAAAGCAGCCCCCAGCGCAGCCCCCAGCGTAAGTTCATAGTTAGCTTTCTGCTGTCAGGCGCGCATGAGTGCTTTTTCCTTTGTTGATATCTTGCTTGTTGATTTGTGTAGGAGCAGAGCAGCCATATCAGGAGCGCCCGGAAGCTGGTCCCGAAGTGCCATCTGCTTCGACTACGCCGCCAAGGGAGGAGTCCCCGGCAAGGGAGCGCTCTCCGGCAAGGGAGAACTCTCCGGCAAGGGGCAGTTCTCCAGCAAGGGACAGCACCGTCGATCCTGCGGCGGCCGAGACCGCAACTGCAGATCTTGGCACAGGTAATTCACTTGTCCAAAAACTTTCCCTTGGGTTCTTCTTCTTCTGATTTTCTTCTCTTGGATTTTTGATTGATTTTTCTCCCTTCTTCGTTCTTCAGACCCATCTGCTGCTGAGCCAATGGAGACAGAGGGCGCCGGCGAGGAAGGCGCGCATGGCAGCACTGACGACGCCGCCGCCAACGAAGAAGGGGCCGGTGCTGATGAGACCGCCGGCGAGGAGGCCGCCAAGGCTGCCGCCGCAGAAGCCGGCGAGGGGTCGGGCGATCGCACTGATGACCCTGAGGCCGCAGGAGCGCCAGGCGCTGCGCCGACCGCCCATCCCTCTGCCGCTCCGAGGAGCCCCAGCCCGGCGCCTACTTGAAGGCCGGCGACGATATCTTCATCAAGCTACCCTGGGCGTCGAGCTCCAGGGCGCCGGTCGAGGGGGAAACTTTCGATGAGGAGGTGCTCGCCTCCGCTGGACTGTCGTTGGTCGACGCGCCCAGCAGCAGCAGTGGCGAGCCTGAGGAGGAGGAGCTGCTGCGGAAGCTGCTGTCACTCTACCGCGCACGGCAAGCCAAGCTGGCTTCCCGGGAAGCGCTTGTCATGAAGGCGGGAGTTGATATGGAGAAGCGCGTGGAGGAGCTCCGGGGCCACAATCAAGAAGCTCTCCGGTCCCTGGCACAGGAGCGGGAGCGACTCGCCGAGGAGCGCACGGCCTTCCTTCTCGAGAAGGCCGAAGCTGAGGAGGAACAAAGGCTGGCCGCCGAGAAGCAGTCCGCGCGAGAAGGCGAATTGGTGCAGCGGAAGGCCAACCTCGACAGCTACGAGGAGGAGCTCGCCGAGCGCGAGCAAGCACTTGGCGGGGCGCTCAAGGAAGCAAAGGACGCTGCCGCAATCGCAGAGGCCGCCAAGAAAGAGCTGGAGGAGAAGGTGGCGCAGCTGGAGGCCAACATCGGGAAGAGCGGCGAGGAGCTTGCCGCGCTCAAGCGTGAGCGTGAGAAGGATGCTGCCGCCCACGGTGAGCTGCAAGGTCTTCTCGCTGAGAGGGGCAAGGAGCTCAGCGCCGCCAAGGATTCCAATGCAGACCTGGAGTTGAAGCTGGCCACGCTGACGCAGACGCTGGACGACGCCAAGGAGCGGGAGAAGACCTTGTCGGAGAAGGTCAAGGCTGACAAGGCGCTGCTGGAGAGCATCGCAGTTACCCAGAACTCATTCAGAGATACTGTGGAGCACTGGACCGAGGGTCTGGTGAATATTGCCGCAGTCATCGACGAGGAGCTGGCGCAGCTGGGGATGGAGGACTTTGGGTATCCCTCCGACGAGAATCTCCAACCCAGCGCCAAGCTCAGCCTGTTCTTCAAGGGCGTGGCGACGGCACTCCAGCGGCTCCGGGAGAGGATCCCAAAGCAGCTGGCCGACGAGTCGCGCAGAATCTGCGCCGGGGTTCTCCAGAAGGTGCTGATGAAGGTGGCCTTCCGCAATCCAGGCCTCAGCTTCACCAACGTCCTCAAGTCCTTGCCGCCAGACGCCGATCGGGACGCACTCAAGGCCCTTGTCGCACCCATTGTGGACAAGGTGAGCGAGATCAAGAGGGTTGAGGGCGATCGCGTAGACTAGGCCGCCCATTTCTTCTTTTCCCTTGTCGCTGCTAATCATGTTATGAAAACAGTCTGTTAGAGCTGCGACAAGTTATCTTGTAATATAACTTTATTTCTGTTATCAATTGCTATGTTATTTCCTCTACTAGATTCATTCCTTTGTATGTTTTTACCCTACGCTTCTAGGGAACTTGTCGGCGCAGGCACCCGAGCCGCGAGTGCTGAGTGCGGAACGTCAGCAGCCTGCTGGCGGCGCTGCTTCCGACAAGAAACCTTGTCGCGACTAGATGCAGCACACTTAAGTTTTTGAGCGGACTCGAAACAAAGTAAGGGCGCAACTACCCACGAGTTGGTTCCTCCGCGCACAGGTTTTCCATACAAAGCAGGGTCGTTCGAGGAAGATAACTCAAAAATTTAAAAACTGATTGCTCAAACTTTGGCAACTTAGCTTTTCTGTCGTTTGCTTCCCGGCAAGGCAAAACTTTGCTTGAACGACGCCTCGTCCATACCACAATCTTCTCCTTCCCCCTGGCAAACTTGTGTGCGAGGGAACCTTCTTTTCCTTTGTTGAAAAAAAAGAAAGAAGAGAAAATAATGATATGGAGCCCTTCGGCTCGTTATTGCTTACCGGATGTAGGTGCTGCACAAAGTGTTAGATAACGCATGCAAGAAAGAAACTAATGCATGAAATGGACAAGTTGTGCGGAGCACATGGGGTTTTATTTATGCATGGGATCTGCGCCCAGCTTTGTACAAAGGATTACATGCAACAGCGGCAAGACTTGTACAAAAGGTGGTTGCCGGAACGGGTTCCGGCAACCGCGCCCTACGGGAAAAACTTACGAAGATGTTCTATGTTCCAGGAGTTGCTCACCGGAATGCCATCTTCGGTCTCAAGGCGGACAGCACCGGGCCTAGTGACTCGTTTCACCCGATAAGGGCCTTCCCACTTCGGCGTCAACTTGTTGGAATTCTTGGCGGACTGAACGCGCCGAAGAACAAGGTCACCTTCCTTGAAGCTTCTGGCCTTAACTTTGCGGCTATGGTAGCGGTGCAAAGCTTGCTGGTATTGAGCAGCTCGTACAGTAGCCTGAAGACGATCTTCCTCAAGGAGCAGCGCGTCGTCTTGTCGCAGCTGTTCTTGCTCAAGCTCATCATAAGCGAGCACTCGAGGCAATCCGTATACGAGTTCCATGGGGAGAACTGCCTCTGCTCCATATACTAGAGCGAAAGGCGTCTGGCCAGTGGCTCGATTTGGTGTCGTTCTGATCGACCAAAGAACCACCGGTAGCTCCTCGATCCAGTTTCTTCCGCACTTGTGCATCCTGTCGAAAGTTCTGGTCTTGAGCCCGCGCATCACTTTAGCATTTGCCCTCTCTGCTTGACCGTTGCTTCTCGGATGAGCAACAGAAGCGAAGCAGACCTTGGCGCCAAGGTCTTGGACGTACTGCATGAAGGTGCGGCTCGTGAATTGCGTGCCGTTGTCGGTGATGATCCTGTTAGGGATCCCGAAACGACAAACAATTGACCTGAAGAACTTGACTGCTGACTGTGCTGTCACCTTCCTCACTGGCTGCACTTCCGGCCACTTTGTGAACTTGTCGATTGCGACGTACAAGTACTCAAAGCCCCCGACAGCTCGGGGGAAAGGGCCAAGGATATCGAGCCCCCAGACCGAAAATGGCCAGGATAAAGGGATCGTCTGGAGAGCTTGAGCTGGCTGGTGTATCTGTTTGGAGTGGAACTGGCACGCTTCACACTTGGTTACTTGTGTAGTTGCATCCTGGAGGGCTGTCGGCCAAAAGAAACCTTGCCGGAAAGCTTTGCCAGCAAGTGCCCTTGCGCCAATGTGGTGGCCACATATGCCTCCATGTATCTCTGCCAACAGCTTTTGTCCATCTTCCCGGCAAATACACTTCAATTTCACACCGTTGAGTCTTCTTCTGTACAGTATGCTATCGACAAACTGGTACATACTTGACTGCCGGGCTACTTTTTCCGCTTCTTCTTGCTCTTCGAGAAGTTCTCCTGTCTGAAGGAAATGGACAATCTGCTGTGCCCATGCTGGAGCTTGTGGCTCGACAACAAGGACTAAAGGCACATCTGCTGCTGCGGGAACATCCGCTTCTACGGCAAGGACTTGCGGCCCTGCCGGAGCTTGATGTTCCCCGGCAAGCTTGCCGGGGCAAAACTTGTCGGGAGCGTCTGCTTCAACGGAACAAACCATAAGGCTTGCTGGAGCAGACTGCCCCTCAGCATCCTTGGTGTTGATCTTGGGGACTTTCTTGGCGGCGGCTTCGGGGAGCTCTGCCGGAAAGTAGTCACCAGAAACCAACTTCCTCTTCTTTCTTTGTCCAGTTGATGGTGTTACGGATGGTTGAGTCAACTTGAGCACAAAGATCCCTGGTTCCACAGGTAACTTTAGTGCGGCGCACTTTGACAGGCCATCAGCAATGTCATTCTGAGCTCTTGGGATATGCTCCATCTATAGGCCGTCAAAGTGCTCTTCTATCTTCCTCACTTCATCAACATATGCTTCCATCAATGGACTCTGGTAGTTCTTGTTCACTTGGCAGACGACAAGCTGTGAGTCACCCCTGACAATGAGCTTCTTGATCCCAAGGTCTGCTACGATTCTGAGACCGGCAAGCAATCCTTCATACTCTGCAGTATTGTTGGTTGCTTGCTCCTTAGGAAAGTGCATCTGGACTACGTACTTGAGGTGCTCTCCGGTGGGCGCGACAAGCAGCACGCCCACACCGGCGCCTTGCAGCGAGAAGGCACCATCAAAGTACATCAGCCACTCTTTGCTTGCCTCTTTGACGGGGATGCTCGTCTCTGGAATTTCTTCATCTGGTGTTGGCGTCCATTCTGCTATGAACTCTGCCAATGCTCTGCTTTGGATAGTTGAGGTGCTCTCAAACTTGAGGCCAAAGCTTGACAGTTCCAGCGCCCACTCGACAATCCTGCCTGTCGCTTCTGGATTTTGCAGTATCCTCTTCAGTGGAAAGCGAGTGACGACTGTGATCTCATGTGCTTGGAAGTAATGGCGCAGCTTTCTCGAGGCCATGAGGAGGCCGAAAAGCAATTTCTGCACACCAGAGTACCTTGATCTAGCCCCCTGTAGAAGGGAACTGACAAAGTAAACTGGACGCTGCACCATTCTCTTCTGCATCTTATCATGCTCCTGCGCAGATCCATCTCTGTCGGGACCAGAGCTTGTCGGCGAAGCCCCCTGCTTGTCGCTGGATGCATCTGCCATGGTTGCTGGCTCATCATCTGCCTCCCTCTCCGCCACTAACGCAGCACTAACCACTTGATTGGTTGCCGCTATATACAGCAGCAACTTCTCTTGCGGCTTAGGTGCGACAAGTGTTGGAGTGGAGGACAGGTATCTCTTCAAGTCCTGTAGCGCAGCCTCCGCCTCCGGAGTCCATTTTATTGGACCTGCCTTTTTCAAAATTTTGAAAAATGGCAGGGCGCGCTCAGCAGATCTAGAGATAAACTTGCTGAGAGCAGCCATGCAACCGGCAAGCCTTCGTACATCCTTGACGCGCTTTGGTGCTTCGATCTGCTCAATGGCCTTGATCTTGTCGAGATTGGCTTCAATTCCCCGCTGAGACACGAAGAACCCGAGAAGCTTGCCGGAAGGGACTCCAAACACGCACTTCTCGGGGTTAAGCTTGAGGTTGATCTTGCGCAGATTTGCAAATGTCTCGTCTAAATCTTGAATCAGGGTCGCCCTGTTCTTGCTTTTGACCACTATGTCATCCATGTAGGCTTCCACATTTCTGTGCATCTGCGGCTCAAAAGCGTGGTGGACTACCCTTGCGAATGTTGAACCAGCATTCTTCAAACCGAAAGGCATCCGTACGAAGCAGTACGTGCCACACGGGGTGATAAATGCGGTTTTCTCTTCATCCTCTTCTGCCATGAAGATCTGATGGTATCCTGAGTATGCATCAAGAAATGAAAGCAAATCACATCCGGCTGTGGAGTCAACAATCTGGTCAATGCGCGGCAAGGGAAATGGGTCTTTGGGACAAGCTTTATTAACATCAGTGAAGTTAATACAAAGCCTCCATTTCCCGTTAGCCTTGTGCACGACAACAGGATTGGCCAACCACGTGGGATGGAGCACTCCTCTGACAAGGCCTGCTGCTTCCAACTTCTTGATTTCTTCTGCGATGAATTCTTGGCGCTCCACTGCCTGTTTCCTGACTTTCTGCTTGACGGGCCGCGCATGAGGACAGACGGCAAGGTGGTGCTCAATTACTTTCCTGGGAACACCGGGGATATCAGACGGTTGCCACGCAAACACGTCGACATTCGCCCGCAGGAAAGCAACGAGCGCGCTTTCCTATTTGGGGTCAAGAGTGGCGCTGATGGTGAAGGTACCACCAGTGCCGTCCTCCTTGGCGGACACCTTCTTGGTCTTAGGTGGAGCTGCCATTGCCTTCTTACACTTGCCGGTGTAGCTCGATGGTGCGTCCTCGACGGTAGCGCAGCACTCCGAAGAGGTGCGCTTGCCGGAGTGGGCATCAGAGCTCTTGCCGGACTTGGTCTTTTTCTTCCCCCCGGGAGCTTCAGCAGCAAGTGTCTTGCGTTCTGCTGCAGCTGCTGCTTCCCGGTAGATCTTGTCGGCACAGATAAGAGCATCCTTCTTGTCGCCAGGGACAGAGATGACACTTATCGGGCCTGGCATTTTCAGTACGTTGTACGCATAGTGAGAGGCTGCCATGAACTTGGCGAGTGCCGGACGGCCAAGGACTCCATTGTAAGGTAATGGAAAGTCAGCAACATCAAACGTGACCCTCTCAGTCCTGAAGTTCAGCTCGCTGCCAAATGTTACCGGCAACGTGGTCTTTCCCTTCGGCTTGCTCCTTCCCGGGTTGATTCCTTGAAATGTACCGGTCTCTTCGAGCTCGCTGTCAGGGATCTGGAGTTTCTGGAGCACCACGGAGGAGATCAGGTTCAAGCCGGCCCCGCCGTCAACTAGCATCTTAGTGACCTTGAGGTTGCGGATTGTTGGTGAAACCAACATCGGCAAGCACCCGACCGCAGTTATGCGATCAGGGTGGTCCTCAATATCAAAGATGATAGGCGTGCTGGACCATTTCAGAGGCTTGCGTGACTCGACGGGTGGTTCTGCTGCATTAACTTCCCGCACCCACTGCTTGAGCTGACGGTGCGAGGTATGCAGAGAAGCACCACCGTCAACGCACAGGACCTCTGTGGCTTTCTGGAACTCCTGCTCATCAGTCTCCTCATCATCCATGTCTTCATCGTCGTCGTCATCTTCATCCTTGTCGCGGCCGCGAGGAGGTCTGTCTCCTTGCCGCTGCTTGGCCTTGCCGCGGCGTCCTCCTCGGCCGGGATGTTTCTTGCCGGATCCCCCAGCACCATCCTGGGCCTTCTCCTTGTCGCGCCGCTCGTATTCAGCTTTCTGTTGCTCAACAAGCTGCTCAACTTTCTTGCAGCTCTGGAGATCATGGCCCTTGGTGCGGTGGATCTTGCAATACTGCTTGTTGGTGCCGTCCTGCTTGTCGGTGACCGCCATCTCCGCGGCAACCTCCTTGCCGGAGTCACCACCTTTGGCTTTCTTGGCGCCACCACCGTTACTGGACTGCTCAACAACTAGCACCTCTTTGCCTTTCCTCTTCCTGTTGTTCCGCCGCCGGTTTTTCCTTGCCGGGGCAGCATCTTCACTGTCAGATCCTCACGCTCCTACATTCTCTCCGGGGAGTCTCCTCCCTTCCTCAGCACGTGCACACTTGTCGGCCAGTGCATATAACTCACTGACGTCCCTGATCTTGCACATCACCATTTCCTCCCGCATCCTGCGGTTTTGCACGTTCTGATGGAATGCGCTGATCACCGCGGCAGGGTGGACGTCTGGGATGTTGTGCTGCACACTGCTGAATCTCTGAATGTACTTGCGCAGGGGCTCTCCTTCCTTCTAGGCGAGCAGATGAAGATCACTCTCCTGGCCATGAGGCTTGTGTCCGCCTGTGAAGGCGCCGACAAACTGATGGCACAGATCGGCCCAAGAGGATATGGAGTTGTCCGACAAGTGCATGAGCCAGGATCTGACGTTGGGCTTGAGCACCAGCAGGAAGTAGTTGGCAAGGATCTTGTCATCCCGTCCCCAGGCAGCCCGCACCGCAATGGTGTAGATGCTGAGGAACTCCGACGGATGCGTCTTGCCGTCGTACTTCTCCGGTACGTCTGGCTTGAAGTTCTTCGTGCTGGGCCACTGGACTTGCCGCAGCTCACAAGTGAACGCAGGGCAACCTACCGCGTACGGCAGATCGCCTAGTTCCCCTGGCGCATGCATGTCAACAAAGGGCCCAGCGCGCTTGTCGGATTGACGTCGCGCTTCTCTTCGGCGCTCGATGCGAGTTCGAGCGTCTTCTTGTTGTCGATCATGAAGAACTTGGCGCTGATCGCGACGAGCTCATGGATCCGATGATCCGGTGGAGTCGTTGTCGAGGTGGATCCGGAGAGTCGGCGATCTTGGCCTTCGGGGTGGTGATTGCATGGTAGTTGCACCTCCACCTGTTTCGTCACCACTGGCTCGCGCCCGGCAACCCTGCCGCGGCGGCGACGCGCTCGGCCTCCGTGGAGTGTCGCCGTTGGCGTAGCCGATGAGACTCTGAATGGTGGCCCTCCATTCGTCGATCTTGTCCGACGTCGGAGGGTAATCTAGGAGCAGTTGAGCTCGTGCCAAAGCTTCTGCTGGAGTGGTGGGTGGCAGTGGCGAACGGCGCGAGGAGCGGGACGTGCTCGGACTTCTAAAGATGTTAGAAGGAGCAGTATCCCGTCCAGGCGACCGTGCCCCGCTCGTGCCAGCATGCTGGCGTGCATGCTGGTCTTGAGCACCCCGAGATCCACCAGCTTGGTCTTGGCCTATCATGCGTATGGCACTGCGAGTGCCATGACGCTGTTGGTCTTGCGCCTCCTGAGAGTGGCGCGGAACATGTACAGTCGCCGAGGTTTGTGCAGCCTTGTCCTTGGACCTGGCAGCATCATAAGCTTCCTTGTCGACGTCCATTCTTCCGCCGGCGTCCATTCCACCACCCGTTTGCTCCAACGGTGGCGGAAGTGACGTGGACGGAGCGGATGGCGCCGAAGTCTTCTTCTTCGGTGGCATGTTGATGAAGGGAATGAAGATCTAGCTCGTGTGAACGCCGGATCAGGTTCACACAATCTCGACGCCCCCTCCCTGGCGCGCCAAAGATGTCGGGGAAACTGATCCACGAACATCTATGGGGCCGGCGGACCGAGATCCTTTCGGTTCGGCGGGGGGCGGAGATCACACGAAGAGCAGATCGAGGCGAAGCACACGAGCAGTTTACCCAGCTTCGGAGCTCTCCGGAGAGATAACACTCCTACTGCTGCTTGTTTGATTATCTTGTGTTCTTGCTCCAGAGAGAGAGCGTAGTGTTTTTCTTGGTTCCGAACCAGTCGAACCCCCTCTACGTTGCGCATGGGCCTTCTTTTATACACTAAAGGGGTCACCGACAGGTGGCAATGCAGAGAAGGGTACAAATGTAAAAAGTGAGGTGGTTGGTACAGTTACTTGTATAGTGCACCCTACCTAACCCCGACGGCAGGGGACAAGGGCATTAAATGCCCGTCTGAGTCGCCCAAACAGTGCAGAAAAGGACTGTTAGGGGCGCCACCGTTCGCCACGATGGCGATTTTGTCAGCTTCGCATGCCACTGCGCACCGCTGGCTGCACAGCCTCCCGCCACCCGCGCCTGGAGAGGCCCCTAGAGCGACACGTTGGTGGATGCGCTGGAGCGTGGGCACAGAGTGGCCGCCTGCCGCGGCAAGCGCCTTACCGCTGTTGTTATCTTGTCAGGTCCGGAAGCTTGTCGCTCACCGGGCCTCGAGGTACCTTGGTTGGTCTTCCCGGCAAGCTCCTCTTGCCAGGGCCTTGTTGCCTTGCTGGAGCGTGTGGCGCGTCGCGGCAAGTTCCTTGGAGTGCCTTGGTTGGCCCTCCCGGCAAGCTCCTCTTGCCGGGGCCTTGTCTCCTGAGCTTAAATACTTTGTTCTTGAATGGCTCCAAGGGAACCACGGAGGATCTTGGCGTTCGCCCGGCAAGCCTTGCCGCGGGGTGCTGCAACTGCCCGTGCACAAGTTCGGGGTACTAGGGTACCCCTATTCTAGTACACCGACAGTGGGGGCGCGCCTGCCCCCCTGGGCGCACTCCCCTACCTCGCGGGCCCCTGGAGCTCCTCTGACCTCAACTCCAACTCTATATATTTGCTTTCTGGGAGAAAAAAATCAGAGAGAAGGATTCATCGGATTTTACGATATGGAGCCGCCGCCAAGCCCTAAAAGCTCTCGGGAGGGCTGATCTGGAGTTCGTTCGGGGCTCCGGAGAGGGGAATCCATCGCCATCGTCATCATCAACCATCCTCCATCACCAATTTCATGATGCTCACCGCCATGCGTGAGTAATTCCATCGTAGGCTTGCTGGACAGTGATGGGTTGGATGAGATCTATCATGTAATCGACTTAGTTTTGTTAGGGTTTGATCCCTAGTATCCACTATGTTCTGAGATTGATGTTGCTATGACTTTGCTATGCTTAATGCTTGTCACTAGGGCCCAAGTGCCATGATTTCAGATCTGAACCTATTATGTTTTCATAAATGTATGAGAGTTCTTGATCCTATCTTGCAAGTCTAGAGTCACCTACTATGTGTTATGATCCGGCAACCCCGAAGTGACAATAAACGGGACCACTCCCGGTGATGACCGTAGTGTGAGGAATTCATGTATTCACTATGTGTTAATGCTTTGGTCCGGTACTCTATTAAAAGGAGGCCTTAATATCCCTTAGTTCCCATTAGGACCCCGCTGCCACGGGAGGGTAGGACAAAAGATGTCATGCAAGTTCTTTTCCATAAGCACGTATGACTATATTCGGAATACATGCCTACATTACATTGATGAATTGGAGCTAGTTCTTTGTCACCCTAGGTTATGACTGTTACATGATGAACCGCATCCGGCATAATTCTTTATCACCGATCCATTGCCTGCGAGCTTTCCATATATTGTTCTTCGCTTATTTACTTTTCCGTTGCTATTGCTATCATCACTACAAAATACCAAAAACACTACTTTTTCTACTATTACCTTTTGCTATCGTTACCACTACTATCAAACACCCACATACAGGGAGAGAGCAGCCCAAGCCTCGGCCTGCCTTTCTTCCTCCCGATACAGCTCAAGGAGAAACTATGTACTATAACGCATAAACCACACTTGGCAGGACTAGGGGTGTTATCTCTCCGGAGAGCCCCGAACCTGGGTATGTCTTGTGTCTCGCGCTCGCTCATGCCGACCTCGCCTATGGAGCCCACCAGTGACCTCGAGCCTCCTCCTCTCTTTAGCCATCCCATGGCATCTACCATGCGCCCACCACGACACTTGAGGAAAACTCACTTTGAAGGCAAGGCTAACATTGAACTTGCCCAAACATCTCCAGTGGAAAATATATCGGATGAAGACTGGAGAGGCCTCGTTAAACACTGTTCTGATCCAAAGTATCAGGTACGTTATATGTATGTGATCAGATCACATGTTGAACTCCTATTTACGCATGTGCCCCACAAATCTATCTTCTTGTAGGTGAACTGTTCAAAGAACAAGGCTAACCGTACGAAAGTGAAATTCCAATAGACGACAGGATCTCGTAGCTATATGGCACACTGCGAGGATCTTGTAATTAGTTCATGTTTCACTCTTTTCATTGTACCATATTATCAGATCTATATTGACTTGTTCCAAATGCAGAGGAATGCCCGCAAGGGCCAAAAAGTACCTAAACCAAATTTTGTGGAAATCTTCAAGGACTGTCACACCAGCAAGAAGAAGGGCATGACTACAACAGTCAAAGCTGATGTTGTAAGTCCTTAATCCTCATGCCTTTTAACTAGTACTTACTCTGACTTGTGAATTGAATTGCATGGTTTGCAGCCAATGTCTATTACTCTTCTCAATTTTATACACAATTTTCTTAGCGTATCATTGTACCTTACAAGGTTTAAAAGAGAGGAATGATGTTCCTTTGATCTTGATCTGTAATCAGTTCCATGCTGGACTTGCCGACACAATGTTACAATTGCATGTTTGTATATTCTCAGTTGTTTTGTGATATGAATGATGGCATACTATGCTTACCGTATTATAAACTTTGTCTCTTTATCCTTAGTTGTCAATACAATGTGAAGAAATAAACAATACATTAGCCATGGTACATGGTCATATGTTTGGAACCTGGTTTTATTATGTACTTTGCAGTAAAATACAACTAATATTTTACATGGGTTCACCAGAATAAGTTATGTATACAGACCAGAGCTATTTTGTTTGGTTTTGCTACCTCCTTAATATTTCTGTTCTGGTACTACTAATGTAAAAGCTCAACTTTTCAGCGAGCTACGGAAAAAATCGTGGAACCGCCACCTTCTGAAGGTGACGAGACAACTATAACCACAATGTCACTTCACTGGTGCGCGGCGGTCCTAAACAAACGGTTTTTAACCCCTTTCCACGACGACATCTGGAACCGTCGCCAAGTGAGTGTGGGCGATCGGGGGGTCCTTCCCACACAACCCAGAAACAGTCGGGGATATGCCCTCCTGGCACACACGTTCAGCAAAATGAGGTCATGTGCGACCGACGAGCGCTCAAATATGGAAATACATACAGTAGAGCTAAAAAAATACAATTATACATCGAAATTGTTTCCGGTCGCAAGTACATCCCACACAGTCAGTCCCCGCTAAACGTTTCCGTTCGTATGTACATCCCACACAGTCGCTCCAAGGAAAATGTTTCCGTTAACAGGTACATCACACACAATTTTTCCCATTAAATCGTTTGTGATAGCGTTGCCATTGCACACAATATTAATAATTTTATCGTTTGTGTTATTGAATGCATCATACACGGTGCATAGAAAGAAACTGTGTGGCAAAGGCTGTCCGTCACACACACTTTTTATGTGATAAACGTTTGCGCAAGGTGTCCTAACGCAAACAGTTTTCAAGAGAAAGTCGTGTGTGCAGTGGAGATTGATCGCACACGTAGTGGATCCTAGAAACATTTTTGATCTCCACGTATATCGCAGATGTTTACTTTCGCAACTGTGTGCAGTGTAATCCCTGTTTAATCCATAACTAAACCAATTAATCCCTAATTCAAAAATCACATGTTATGTATTTGAAAGTAGGAAATCACTTATTTCATATCCGACCATGTTTATTACAAATAAAGGTTCAACCACGAACCCGTAATTCAATGCACAGGTACATATACTGAAGAACTACAGAAGCACCATATAAAGAATGATGAAGCACCGTTGTAATATGTAACACCCTCGATGCGGCTATATCTCCCACGTGTCGAAGCATGACTTAGAGGCATAACCGCATTGAAAGCAATGTCGCAAGTGAGGTAATCTTCACAAACAACCCATGTAATACATAAGGGAAAAGAGATACATAGTTGGCTTACAATCGCCACTTCACACAATACATAAATAAAGCATTACATCATCCAGATACAATCAAGGTCCGACTACGGAACCAAAATAAAAGAAGAACCCCAAAAGCGACAAAGGTCCCCGATCGACCCCAACTGGGCTCCACTACTGATAAACTAGAATGAAACAACATAAAGGACAAGATCTTCAACGAGCTCCTCCTTGAGCTTGGTTGCGTCATCTGCACGGTTCAACGGCACCTGCAAGCTGATTTTGGAAGTAACTGTGAGTCACGGGGACTCAGCAATCTCGCACCCTCGCGATCAAGACTATTTAAGCTTATGGGTAAGTAAAGGTATGAGGTGGAGCTGCAGCAAGCGATTAGCATATATGGTGGCTAACATACGCAAATGAGAGCAAGAAGAGAAGGCAAAGCACGGTCGATAAAAGTATGATCAAGAAGTGATCCTAGAACAACCTACGTCAAGCATAACTCCAACAACCGTGTTCAGTTCCCAGACTCCGCCGGAAAGAGACCATCACGGTTACACACGCGGTTGACTCATTTTAATTAGTTTAAGGTTCAAGTTATCTACAACCGGACATTAACAAATTCCCATCTGCCCATAACCGCGGGCACGGCTTTCGAAAGTTCAAATCCCTACAGGGGTGTCCCAACTTAGCCCATCACAAGCTCTCACGGTCAACGAAGGAATATACCTCCTCCCGAGACATTCCGATCAGACTCGGCGCCCCGGTACAACAAGACATTTCGACAGGGTAAAACTAAACCAGCAACACCGCCCGAATGTGCCGACAAATCCCGATAGGAGCTGCACATATCTCTTTCTCAGGGCACACTCAGATGAGACATCCTACGAGTAAAACCAACCCTCAAGTTGCCCCGAGGTGGCCCCGCAGTATACTCGGTCGGACCAACACTCAGAGGAGCACTGGCCCGGGGGGGTTAAAATAATGATGACCCTCGAGAGAGCGACTCCCAAGGGAAAAGTAGGTGGTGGTGAGGCAAATGGTAAAACCAAGGTTGGGCATTGCTGGAGGAGCATTACTTAAGGCAAACTATCAAGGGGTTCCCATTATTACCCAACTGCGTAAGGAACGCAATATCCGGGAACATAACACCGATATGACGGAAACTAGGGCAGCAAGAGTGGAAGAAAACACCAGGCATAAGGCCAAGCCTTCCACCCTTTACCAAGTATATAGATGCATTAATTAAATAAGATATATTGTGATTTCCCAACAAAATATCCATGTTCCAAACATGGAACAAGCTCCAATCTTCACCTGCAGCTAACAACGCTATAAGGGGCTGAGCAAAGCGGTAACATAGCCAAACAATGGTTTGCTAGGACAAGGTGGGTTAGAGGCTTGGTTCAACAATATGGGAGGCATGATAAGCAAGTGGTAGGTATCGCAGCATAGGCATAGCAAAAGAGCAAGCATCTAGCAAAGCAAAGATAGTAGTGATTTCGAGGGTATGATCATCTTGCCTGAAATCCCGCAAGGAAGAAGAATGAGTCCATGAAGAAGACAAACGGACGTAGACGAACGGGTCCTCACAACCACGACGTTACCGGAACCAACCCGAAGCAACAAACACCGGAAAGAAGCACACAACATAGTAAACAAACCAACACATGAACATGGTATGATATGCGAGATGCGGTATGCGATGCATATGCATGATTTGACAAGAGATGAATGAACCTGGCCTCAACATGGAAATCCAAGTGTGCCACTGGAAAGATAAGATGAAATCGCTTGAAAACGATATAAAGAACGCCGGAATCGGAGTTACGGTTTGGAAATGGCAAGCGAATTCAAATATGACACCGGTCTGCGAATTACAGCAAGTACCCAACTAAATGCAATGAGATGAACATGCTACAGCACCCAAACATGGCATCAAAATACATGGCAGTGATGCATTCATGATGCTAAACAAAAGTCTAGCACTGAGCTACGGCCAATTCATCCATTAACAGGTTCAAACAAGCATGGCAAAAATGCATATGGCAAACAGATTTCAGACTTAGTGAAATTAACACTTGTCTGGAATTTCAGATCAGGTAGCACTCTTCGGAGCAACAAAACTACATGCTACAGGACCTGAACATGGCAAAGTAAAGCATGGCATGGAGATACTCAAAGATCATAACAAAAGTCCCTTAGTGACCTTGAGCCAAAAGGATCATAAAATGCAATTGCAAGCATGCGAACATGGCAAAAACATAATCAGTTCTCAGACTTAGTGAAAACTGGAACATGCTGAAACATATCTCAAGTAGGTATGTTTACGAGCTCGATGCACTCACTACAGAGCAAGTCATGATAAGCTAAGCATACACCCATCAAGAATACACAAAATGCAAGCTAGACATGGCAAGAACAATAACATAGCATGCACAGATCAACTACAACATCATCGGCAAAATTGCAAACAAGTTGACAATCTGCCCAGATTCACAAAGTAGCAAAAGTAGAGCTCGATTGACTCAAGCTAGGGTGCTCCATAATTGCAAAAAAAGGCATGGATGGATAGAGCACTACAAGACTAACAAAACATACTTACCGATCATCCTCAACAGAGGCACGGATCACTAGGAAACAACATGAACATATGACAACATGAGATAAACAGCTCAAGGACTTAGTGGAATTGTTAAGTCCCTGAAATCAGAATTACCAAGTGCACCACTTTGCAAGCTTGTGCTAGTCACCACACACATCACAAAAATACACGGGTTGCACCTCTGGAAAGATGGCAAAACCCTTAACAAAACATATGTAGAGCTCATGGGCATAGTATGCAGACAATAATCATGGCAAGAAAAAAAAATAGCTAAACGGAGCAGCAGATCTGACAATTATCTCAAGTAGCACTCTTCCAACAGCATTTCGGGCATCAAGATGATCTCAAATGAAAATGATGCAATGGAATGAAATGATGTACTCTCTGAGGCGAACATTTTAATAGGCTATATTCATGAATTGGAGCTACGGATGCAAAGTTACGATGCGATGAACATAGGCATATGGATCTGGGGATTTCGGGGACTTAGTGAAAATTCAACCTCTCCGAGAAAGTCAACGGGATCGGACGGAGCGGGATGACGAGATCCGGGACAGGGATGTTGCATTTGGATGGACGAGTGGGTGGATCTGATCCCACTCGGAACTCCGGCGAGTTCTTGAACTCAGGCAAGGGGCGGCCATTCCAGCGATGACCGGTGACGGGCTCCGGCGAGCACCGGCCAGAGGCGGGCGCCGCGGGGAGGATCGGTGACGGAGGGCGCGGCAGGGGCGCGGAAGGCGGC